>NC_079499.1:9215870-9373626 GCF_030052815.1 Hevea brasiliensis | reverse complement strand
AAGTATCATTTTTATAAAAAATATTAATAATTCATTAAAATATCCTTTTAATATTATTAAAATGTAGAAAGGTGTTAATAAGAAATAAATATATTAGAAATAATAATAAACAAGGCTAAAGTTAAACAACAATAATTAATGTTTTCTTGATTTTCTAAAATAACAAATAAAGTGCTATAATTTTTTTTCTTTTAAATCATCTATTATAATAAGATAGAGAGAGTAATATTTTTCATAATTGAAATTAAACGTTTATTTAAAATATTTATATACAATGATAAAAAATAATTATATTTTTATAAAATAAATAAATAATACATATTAAAAATATTTTGAAATAAATAAGTTTGTAAATATATTTTACAATGATTTAATTTTTAATTGTGAAAAACATACATTTTAAAAAAAAGTTAAATTAGAAAAATATTTTTTATTATTAAAAAATGAATACATTTTTCTTTGTTTTCTAAAAAATTAAAATCTGAGTTTTTTAAAAAATAAAAAATATATTTTCCACAAATAATTAGATGTTGATTTTTCAATTCATTGTGTTTGGAGGATGAAAGCTAATTTTTTAAATAAAAATATCATTTTAAATATTATTAAAAAAAATAATTTAAAAAAATAATTTCGTTATTTTAGTATTCTTATGACTAAAATTTATTAAATTTAATTTTAAATTATTTTATAATACTCTCTAATTATTGTATTTAAGAATATTATTTTTTTAATAATAATTTTAATAATAATATCAAATAAGCTCTTAAACATCGGAGAATTTTACTGGGACACACTCCCAGAACTCCTTGACCTTTCATTCTCTGTATATAAATTTATCAAATTAACTAAGACATCATCGTGAGATCCCAAGTCTAATTTTTTGCGTCATATGATTCATAATTTATAAATATATAAAGTTGGCGAATTAATTTCCTTTTGCTGATGAAAATTAACGGTCTTCTTGATAAAGACAAACTCATAGTAGGTATGGCTTGCCCAAAAGTCACCTTTCATCCCTACTTAATTTACATTTTTCTCCCTTCCTCTTCACAACATAAAGTTTTAAATATGAATAATATCAGGATTTTAAATAATTAATTAATGACCTGATGGTGATATCATAACTAATGCTAAATCAATAAAATTACAAAAGGCAAAAGAAAGGAAAAGTGGGTGGAAAGCTCCAAGCTCCAACCTCGTTAACTATTGGTCTGGCCCTTGACCGCAAAGCGAAATTCGAAGAATGGAGACATCAGACATGTCTGTTTATAGTCTCTCTATATGGAACCCAGAAATTAATGAACTTAGGAAAAGTATTTACTAGGTCCCCACTCTAAAGTCACTGGTTTTATAAAATATTGCTTTCCTTGTCTAAAATTCTACCCCAATAATCGAAAACGAAAGCCAATTTGATTGTTATTTAATTCTGTAGAAAAATTGGAAGATTGGAATTTGAATCTCAATTCATTAGGTAAATAAAATATCAAGTTAAATTATGAAAATATATATATATTATTTTTGTTAGGGTTTTATAATATTATAGCTTATACCCATTTTCCTAATTAATTTTTGTTAAATAGATAAATATTGACAAAAATTTAATATGTACACGTCAATTCAAATCTAGGTTAATGGGCCTTCACTTGACAACCAATTTAGATGTGACATATTAAGTGCTTTTTTTTTTTTCTAGACACTCAATTTAAACTTTTGATCAATGAAGGGGGCAGTTGATTGGATATGAGAGTATTCCCGATATTTATTATAATTATAATTTTATTTAGTGTTATTGTTAAAATTATTATTTTAAAAAATATTTTTTAAATATAAAAATTAGAAGATAGTAAAAATTAATTTAAAATTAAATTTAGTATATTTTAATTATAAAAATATTAAAATAATAAAAAAAATTTTAAAATTATTTCTTAATAATATTTAAAATTGTGTTTTTTTAAAAAAAAAATAATAATTTTGACTCTTCAATTTTATTGCCAAATAGGCATGTAATTGTTTTGGTCACGTGGGTTCATTTTGTCCACGTACGAGAAAGCTTCAAATCTTGACTATGTGGAGCAAGTTGGTAATTAGGATGTTAATCACGGAAAGGGGGAGGCCGCATTATATGGCCCTTGGATGACTATTAGTAAGAGAAATGGATGTGGACAAGTGAAGATGGTGCCATTGTTAAAAATTCTAGTTCACGTTTCTAGGTATTTTTTAGGGTTTATTTGGATGAGTAAGAAAAGAGTAAATAATAAAAGGATAAGAAGGGATAAGAAGAGGGAGGGGTAAGAAGAGTTACAATAAAAAAATAATAATAATGTTTAGAAACGGGTGAATTAATGGAAAGGTAAAGAGAGATAATGTATATTTTTTATGTTTGGAAAGAAGTGAAGAAAGGATAAACTTAAAGGGTGTAGAAATAAAAATAGTCATAGCTCTCACTTCCCCCTTCTTAGCCCTCCTTATACCCTAATTTAGGGTGTAAGAAAAATTGAGATTTGAGAAGTAAAAGATGGCAAGGCCTACCGTTGCGTACTCTTATCCTTTATTAATTCACTTCTCTTCAAATAGAGATACATAACTCCCTCTCTTCAAATAGAGATACATAACTTACTTACCCCTCCTTATCTTTATTTACCACTCCTTCACCTTCATCCAAATACAGCCTTAATATTATAGGGGTAGAAGGGAACAACACTACCATTGCTAACAAGGAGTATAATAGTTTGCATGGTGTTATCTTTGATATTAATGTTGCCATGGATTTCTTTGATGTTGTGTTTGGCGGATTGAGGTCTCTGAAATCAAAGAACAAGTGAGAGCCGGTGGTGGTTGATAACCACTCTGACACTCAAGTCAGTAATAGAATTATGAATCGAGTACTCAGTATAATGAAAGTGAGTATTTTGTTTGCATACCTATTTCTGTAGCTTTACCTTATTTATATAGTGATTGATTATGATGAAATCTCGGCCAGATCTTTGCCAATTCCATATTTAAGTTGTAACAGTAATCATCCTCAGTTTATAGTGGGAATTCAGGCATGATCAGTGGCGTAATTGATGGCACGATCTTCATCTAGTCTGAACTAAAAAAGTACTAATCTCTTTAACTTGCGATCTCTCAAAATAGGTCAGAATACTCTCAGAGATCTTCTCAAAGCTTGGTTCTTTAGGTGTTGGGTTTTGAGCTCGAATAGGTGAGCTCTAGCCGAGTCGGTTTATTAGCCTTTTATATCATTAGTCCCCCTACTAAGTCCGAATCTTTAGGTTTGGAGGATTATACCTTTTCGAAACTCGATGAGCACTGATGGTTTCTCTCTCGAAAGTTACAATAAATAAATGGTTATTTTTTGGCTTTCAAGGCGACGATTTTGGCGGTGATTTGAATTTTTCATCATTTAATGCTTTAGCTGTATATATAGGTATGTCCTTGGTGTCATTTTTGCTTTATTTGCTTCCCTAAATTTTTGAATTTCCTCTTATAGGCGATTTTGCATTTTTTGATGTCAGTCTAGTGAAATGATTTCTTTTAGCGAAAGGTAGTGCTTTCCTTTTTCTGCCGCTTTCTTTCCTGTTACTCTTTTTGCTTTTTCGAAGATGAGTGATATCAGTAGTCAAAGGACGGCGAGTACTCTATCCATTCAATTTTTGTGGAGCTCTGATGAGGACGTGGGAACTAGTGCGCGGGATGATGTAGGTGAGGTGCAGACCAGACCACCCGTATAACTCTGCCGGTCCTAGCAAAAAGAAAGCTGAAAAGCTGAGGAAAAAGTCATTTCCAGTCGATGAGGTTTTGTTAGTTCTGCTATCCTCCGATCTTACTTGAACAAGTAAAGAGTTTAACCTCTCAGGGGATTTGTTTGAGCTAGTCAAGTGTCATGGGGACTTTCATGCTGATCATAGCTTTATAGAAAGAGATCAGATCGTAGGGTATGAAGAGCAGTTGAAGGCTAGTCTGTGATTTCCCTTAGAGCAACTTTACAAGGACGTGCTGAATTATCACCGTATTTGTGTGGCTCAGCTTCACAGGAAATCATAGTGAACCTAGGTAGCTTTTCAGAGCTCACTGTAGAGCTAAAAATTTCAATACTTCTGCAAAAACATTTATTGATCTGCACCACTTTAGGAGGCAAAAAAAATTAAAAGTACTGGTTTTTTTAGGCGAAGCCGAATTGTGAGCTCTTCACCAAACTCCCATTATCTTTAAAAAATTGGAAAGACAAATTCTTTATACTTTGAAGCAAGGATCCGCGTGGCTTTGAGGGTATTCTGATAAGCTATAACTACTTGGCCGAGAGACCATGGGGAGAGATCGTCCTGAATCAGGACGAGGAAGCGGTGGTTTTGGAATTGACAATCCAAGCTAAACCTGTCATTATTTAAATGTTGAAGTTGTGAATACCAAGCTGAAGTGGTGGTTGGCTAATGTGGTAGCTGGGGAGAGTGTCTCCTTATAACTTGCAGACCTTGGATCTGGAAAGGGTAAAAACCTGAATTCTTGCTCTCCCAATTCAATATGAACTTACTATCTACTTTTTATGTGCAGATATGGCTAGAACAGAGGTTGAGAGAGCTACCAAGAAGAGAAAAAGAGAGTTCACCACATGAGTTCTAAAGAAAAAAGAGGCCACTGCTCAGGGTGCTGTGGCGAAGGCAAGTGAATAATAGCCATAGAAAAGGGTCCTAGCTGAAGAGATGAGCTTGCTGGCTTGTGCTCAGAATGATCCTACTGATCTAGGGTCCTCTCCAATTCAGGATCGGCCTTTAAGCCAGCCGCGGTCTCTACCAATTCAAGAGGTGGCTCATCTGGGCAGCAGAACTCTAGGGGAGCTCAAGTGCTTTCTCGGTGCAGTAGAAAGAAATCGATCTGTGAAGGGCAATATAGATTTGGCTAGGGTTATTGCGCAACCCTATGCCTTCTTAAAGATTGAGCTTGGATGGGTTCGGAGAGCTTTGATGATCTCCTAAATCAATCTATAAGCTTGAGCCTAGAGGCGATTTCCTCTCAACACATGGTGAAAGAGAAGGGAACTTCCTTAGGCGGGAGATGACTAAAGTGGTTTGTGAGGCTATATCTTATATGAATAATTTGACCATAATAGCTGCCTGGGTGCATGACTTGGAAGAGCATGTTCGATCTTCTAAGGAGCATATAGTTCGATTACAAAAGGAGTTAGAGGATGCCAAGGGGAGCTGGGCTACTAATCTTTCTAAATTTTTAGAGTAACAAAGCGAAAGAGAATGAGATAATTGAAAAGGAGGCCAGTGCCTATGTGCAAGCTCATAGTGATCTTCTTGCCGAGCTACTAAAGTGCTATCCGAATGAAGACTTCACTTGGCTTGAAAAGCTTGCCTGTAGTGTTGAAGCTGATAGTGAGAATAAGGATGAAGAGGCTAGGGGTTCTATGAGTGTAAATGATGATTTACAGGCGGGTGGGGATCCACCTGCTGAATGATTATACTTTTCTCTTTTTATTAATAAAATAAGAGTTTTGTTCCAACCTTTCTTCTTTAATTGAGATTATTTATACTAACCTGTTATCTTTTGTCTCAAAGATCATCCTTTTTCGTTCTTGGTTGAAAAATTCTTTAAAAGCCCAAACCTTAGGTAGGGCAAATAATTTTATCGAGTTCGCAATTATTGAGTGAGACTTTAGCGATAACTGTACCTTCGGTAGGATCTATGCCTCAGATGTAGTCTTTGTGCCTCAAATGTTGTCTTTGTACCTCAGATGAGGTCTTTGTGCCTTAAAGCTCTTTATGCCTCAAATGAGGTCTTTAAGCTTCTGATCTTTTTAGAGATTAGCGATTATGTGTGTGGATCGGATGTTTCTTTGGTGAATTTAAACCCAAAAATAAATAAACTCAATTGAGCTTAAATTGAACCTTCTTGATTAAATTAGATAAAAAGTTAAAAATAATTTAAATGGAACTTCTCCAATAATTACATGAGTGTAATTAAGCTATAAGTTTAATAAAATTAAGGTATCATTCTATTAAAATTAAAAAATATATTTTAAAATGCCAAAATGCAAAATTATATATATATATATATATATATATATATATATATATATGGGGAAGAAGAATTCTTATTGAGTCAGTAAAAGAATTTTTTTTTAATGAAATTTAACAAAATAAATGATTCATCATTATATCCGCATCAAATCATAAACACTAGTTAATCAATAGTTTAATTTAGAGGTAACAAATTTTATTTTGATGTATGTGATTCAAAATTAATAATTTATTTTAATTTACATAAAATTTTATAAAATTTGTAAAAATAAAAATTAATGCAATAATTTTAAATTTTGAAAATAATTTGATTAATTTAAATTTTAACTTAAAAATTAAAAACAAAAATTAAGTTTTTAGAAAAATTAATAAATGTTGATTTGAAATAATATACAACTCATAAATTATGTCAAATTTAATTTAAAATTATTATTTATGAAATTCAATTAATAATTTAAAGAAAATTAAAATCTAAAATGATTTGAATTTATCTAAGTAAAATGAAATTTGAAATAATTTATAATTTAAAGTAATTGGATGTGCATTTAAACCCGCATGATTTGAGTGCTTGCCAACTCGTTAGTTTTTTTATTGAAACTCGTTGGTAAATTATTATTTATTATTTATATTTTAATAAAATTAATTATTTAATTTTTATAGTTTAAAAATATATTATTTAATTTTATATTTTATTTATTACATTTTTATTAATTAATATTGATTAAATTATTATTTATTTTTTTATTATAATAAAATTAATTAAATAATCCCACATTTTAAAAAATATAATAGTTACCGTTTATAATTTAATTTATTAATTATTTAATTTTATAATTATTTTTTATATTTAAATTACTTTAATTATCTCTTCTTATTTCTCTCTTTTTCTCTATTATTTCTCTTTATAAGTTTTTTTTTCTCCTCTATAACGACACTCTTTTCTCTCTTTTTTTGATAAAAATGACACAAACTGTCTACATAAAAAAATTAATCAATTTTTTTAAATTTTAGTAATCAAGAAAAATTATTTTCAATAGAGAAAATATAAAAATATGTCCAAGAAATTGAAATTTAAAATAAATATATAAAAATTTATATTTAATCTCTACATAGTAAAATTTTTATTTTTATCTAAGAATATATTTTTTAAAATACTATATTTTTAAAAGAAATAAATCAACTAATTAATTTATTAAAATAGAGAAATTAAATAGTAATTTTTTCTAAATTCTGAAATTAACTAATTAGTTTTCTAAAAATAGAAGTATTAAATATTAATTTGAATAATATGAATAATAAAAAATTTGATAAAATAATTAAATTATTTAAAAAAAACAAAATACATAAATTTAATAATATATTTTTTAAAGTATAAAAATCAATAGTTTCAATGTTCCCGTTTTCACTTGATGCAGACAATTTATATATTTTCCTTAGAAAAAAGACATACACACACATATATATGTGTGTGTGTATATATAACGACTTAGTGGGTTGACTGAATCACGTAAGTCAATGTGTTACAAACAAGTTGCAAACTATCATTTTTTTAACAGTTATTTATATTATAAATTCTTTCATTTAGACTTACTCTGTTAAGTATTTTTTTTAATTCTATTAATTTAATTATAAGTTAAAAAAATTATTTCATAGATTTTATTTAAAAAAAAAAAGCAAACCGAATTAATTAACTCTTTCAATTCGATCCCATTAAAGACTAAGAAGGGATATCAATTCTAATTTCAAATTTGATCGAGCCAATTTCGATCTAATTTTAGACTCAATTCAATCATGGTCAAGCCTATCCCTTAATCCTTTTTCATTGCATTTGCAATTGCATATGCGCAAGACCTTGCCTGGCCAATAGTGGTGTCCTCTGCTACCTGAGTTTGTTTTTCTGGGTTCTCCTTTCCCTTTATCCAAAAAAATATGTTTGGTTGTATCTTATAATGAAGTTGTATTTATTTTAAGAGTAGAAAATTTATTTAAGAAAAATATCTTATTTATAATTAATATTAAATTAAAATTTAATATAATATACATGAAAAAATACTGTTGTTAAATTTTAGGGTTTTTCTTTTAATAGGGGATTAAGTAATGAAGACTCGAATCTCATTTTATCAGATGAATATATATTTTTAACTATTAGACCAAGTCAGACTAGACAAAAATTAAATTTTAAGGTTAATTTTTATTTCTTTTAATTTTTAAATAATATGAAACAACTAACAAAAGTGTCCTTCACGGTTGTAATATAATATTTGAATATAGAAAGCGAAAGTCATAAAGAAAAGTTCCTGAAAAAATATGAAAATTATAGAACAAAAAGAGAAATTATTATATTATGTCTTGCATATGATGTAATATTCTAAATTCATAAAATTAGGAAATATCTTTTTAAAATAAAAATTATGAAATGTCATCATAATTTATTAATAAATTTTAAAAAACAATAAATACAATAGCAGAATACATCACATCATATATATATATATATATATATATATATATATATATATATAATTAAAGTTAAAAAGAATTATTTAATAGAACTTATACATATATATATTATCACTCACAATAATATAAATTTTACATTAATTATCTGCCTGTGAATATGTATTGTATTATTATTTTAATACATCGACTATATATTAAATTTTGTCAGAGTTAAGAGGAATAATTAGCTAAGAATTAAAAGAGAAAGAAATGACTAATATACACCGACAAAGGACTGTGACTCATAATTTTATATAGTGTTACCTACGTTTTTAAATAGAATTCGTCCAAAGAAATACCTTGAAACTCACCAGAGGCCTATAAATAGGAAATAGCACCACAGCAGGAGTAAGTCACCCGCCAACCACATATCTCCCAAAGAGAAATCACTTGGCCTCTCCTTCTATTGTTGTCCTATCCTCCGCCACCATCAACACGATATCCATAAAACACAGAGCTCTCTTTTGGTTTGGTGCAAACAAAGACCATGTCGAAGGTATATATTATTGTTAGCAAACTTTTCTTGCAAAAAGATATATATTTATGGATATATGCTAAATGTTTGGGTTTTGGTTTCTGTCCACTGGTGCAGCAAAAGATGTTGATCAAGGTGTCCACCGATGGCGACTGCAAGAAACGCTCCAGGGCCCTGGAAATTGTAGTCAGCGTTTCTGGTAAAAATTGCAAAAATTAATCATATACATGCTATGTTGATTATGTTGTTGTAAACTAGTTTTGGTGATCAATAATTATGTGGATGGAGCAGGAGTGCAATCTGTAGCTTTAGTAGAGAAAGATAAGAACCAGATAGAGGTGATAGGAGAAGGAGTAGATCCAGTGAAACTGACGTGTTCCCTGAGGAAGAAGTTAGTGAAATGTCATCGCTTGACTTGGCTGTTACGAAGAAAGGCCTATGCAGAGCTCATAAGCGTAAGCCCTGTAGAAGAGAAGAAAGATGAGAAGAAAGATGATGAGAAAGTTGAATGTTATCCTGCTTGGTCCTATGGCATGCCAATCTACGTGCAGGAGCAATATGATTCCCCTTGCAGAACATGCTCCATCATGTAACAATATAATATTACGTGTTTACTCTGTTTGCAGAGAGATTGCTTCCATGGCTCAAACCTACAATCTCCAAGTCACAAGTGGAATAGTTTTATCATTACACCAAAATCATCTTTTTTTGTAATAAAACGGATGACTTTAGTGTAATGGTAAAATTATTCCGCTTATGATTTGGAGATCATAGATTTATTACACCAAAACTATCCTTATATATGTATGAAATGATGATTTTAGGGTAATGGTGAAGTTATTCTGCTTGTGACTTGGAGATCATAGATATGAGCGACGAAAACAATCTTTCTACAAAGTAGAGTAAATTGCGTATATTAATCCTCTACAACCTACGAGTATGAAGTACTTCATACACTACATCACCTCTATATTAATAAGCATATGCAACTTTCTTTTCGATTGTCAACTTTTTCAAGAATTTATCTTCCCTCTGATCACGCAAGAACATATAAATCCCACCTTTCTTATTACTTTTAAACATAGAATTTCCTAGAATATTTTTCTACCTACTACTTATTCAATTGTAAAACTAGACACAATTATTTTTGGTACATTGAACATTTTTAAAAAGTTAATAGGTATTCAAGATTTAAATTAATGTTTAATGGATATCTAAGTAATTGGATAAATTTCAATAATTGTATCTGAGCTTATACGGTTATAATATTGTGACCCTTTAATTTTAAAATATAATATAAAACTCTCTCAACTTTCAAATTTTGTATAGTAAAATCTTCTGACTTTCAATTACTGATTTTCCAGTTAGATACTGACGTTAATAGGTCCAGCGTGACACTTAATCAGTATTTCTCTCTTTTCTCTTATGCACAGTATAAAATTATTCTATTTACACGTGAAGAATTATTTTTTTACAACGAGTTAAAAGATTCAATTTACATATTATTTAAGAGAGAAAAGAGAAATACTAGTTAAATGTCACGTTGGAATGTCCAAGCCAGTGTCTAATAGAAAAATCAGTTATTAGAGATTAAAGAGATTTTACGGTACAAAATTTAAAAATTATAAGATTTTATATTACATTTTTAAGTTAAGAGACTATGATATTACAACTATATAAGTTCACATATTGTTAAAATTTATCCCTAAGTAACTTGATTGGCACTTGACTACTGTTTCAAAATCCCAACTAATTTAGACTTAGAGGTGCTATATTTTCCTTCATTCCACACTGGTAATTTTGTTATTATTTGATGGAAGAGAAAATTCAAAGTAACCATGAAATTTCTCCCTCCTTACAAATTAATTAAATAGAAAGACCGAAATTGACTAAGCAAATATATACCAGAAAGTTTTCTAATTAGGCATACTGAACCCTCAAGTCTAGCTTATTCGTATCCTTCATACAAAATTCGTATCCTCAAGGGATCCATCTAAATAAACGTGTTTTATTCTCTACATATATATATATATATATATATATATATATAAGGGTTGGGGCCATGCTCCCGATTGCCCCTCCCTCCGCCCATCGTCCATTTCTATACAAACGTATTATCATATATGCGCAGAGAGGCCTATCTCATCCCTGGAATTCTTTTCCCCCTTCATCCTTGAAGATAGTCATATCATTATCATATCTTTCATCCACATCAGTCGATTTTGAATTTTCTATATAACTTGAATCTTCTTCCTTTGATGAGGGACAAAAAATATTTTCCATATAAAATAATATCTCTTCTCTCTTATATAAATAAATAAGTGAGCAAAATGGGTAATTAAAAAATATAAGAACTATTAATTAATTAAAAACAGTTTAAAATATATAAAAATAATAAATAAAAGCTAATTTTTTATCACTAAAATTATATTATACTTTCTACGTCTTGTTTCATTTAAATAGCTTTTTAAGATTTTTACACAAAGATTAAGGAAATAATTGATAAGTATATATCTCTTTTACAAAAAATATTAATAATTGATTAAAATATTCTTATAATATTATTGAAATGTAGAAAGGTGTTAATAAAAAATAAATATATTGAAAATAATAATAAACAAGGCTAATGTTGGACAACAATAATTAATGCTTTCTTGATTTTCTAAAATAGCAAATAAAGTGCTATAATTTTTTTTTTTAAATCATCTATTATAATAATAAGACGGAGAGAGTAACATTTTTCATAATTAAAATTAAATGCTTAATTAAAATATTTATATACAATGATAAAAAATGATTATATTATTATAAAATAAATAAATAATACATATTAAAAATATTTTGAAATAAATAAGTTTGTAAATATATTTTACAATGATTTAATTTTTAATTGTGAAAAATATACATATTTTTAAAAAAAATTAAATTAGAAAAATATTTTTTATTATTAATAAATGAATACATTTTCACATTTTTCTTTGTTTCCAAAAAAATTAATATCTGAGTTTTTTAAAAAATAAAAAAAATATATTTTCCACAAATAATCAGATGTTGATTTTTCAATTCATTATCTCTAAGTTCACTCTTTTAATACTCAAATTAAATTAGCGTCTGTTTAGCATTGCGTTTGGAGGATCAAAGTTAATTTTCTAAATAAAAATATCATTTTAAATATTATTGAAAAAAGTAATTTAGAAAAAGTTATTTTATTATTTTAGTGTCCTTATGATTAAAATTTATTAAATTTAATTTTAAATAATTTTTTAATACTCTCTCTATTATATTTAAAAAAATTATTTTCTCAATAATAATTTTAATAATAATATCAAATAGGCTCTTAAACATCGGAGAATTTTACTGGGACACACTCCCAGAACTCCTTAATCTTTCATTCTCTGTATATAAATTTATCAAATTAACTAAGACATCCTCGTGAGATCCCAAGTCTAATTTTTTGATTCATATGATTCATAATTTATAAATATATAAAGTTGGCGAATTAATTTCCTTTTGCTGATGAAAATTAACGGTCTTCTTGATAAAGACAAACTCA
Source organism: Hevea brasiliensis (assembly GCF_030052815.1). Lineage (NCBI taxonomy): Eukaryota > Viridiplantae > Streptophyta > Magnoliopsida > Malpighiales > Euphorbiaceae > Hevea > Hevea brasiliensis. Next base: position 9,361,076 of record NC_079499.1, on the reverse strand, counting down.
TAGTAGGTATGGCTTGCCCAAAAGTTCACCTTTCATCCCTACTTAATTTACATTTTTCTCCCTTCCTCTTCACAACATAAAGTTTTAAATATGAATAATATCAGGATTTTAAATAATTAATTAATGATTTATTACACCGTTGAGTCTTCTTCAAATTTATCATGAATCACCTTTTTTAAAGTGGATGTTAAAAAATGTTTACTTACCATGACCTGATGGTGATATAATAACTAATGCTAAATCAATAAAATTACAAAAGGGTGATTTTGACTTTCTCTTTTAATAAGTAATGGAGATTTTTACTTTGAGGGAATTTGATTTAATATATAAAAATCAATTTATAAGCATTTAATAATTACAAATTAATTTAAATTTATAGATAGTTAAATAGTTACGTGTTTAATAGTAAAGTTGTAATGGTAATCAACCTCAGTTTATAGTGGGAATTTAGGCATGATCAGCGGCGTAATTGATGGCACGATCTTCGTCTAGTCTGAACTCAAAAAAGTACCGATCTCTTTAACTTGCCCGATCTCTCAAAGTAGGTCAGAACACTCTCGAGAGATCTCCTCAAGGCTTAGTTCTTTAGGTGTTGGGTTTTGAGCTCGAATAGGTGAGCTCTGGCGAGTTGGTTTATTAGCCTTTTATATCATTAATCCCCTACTAAGTCCGAATCTTTTGGTTCAGAGGATTATGCCTATTTGAAACTCGATGAGCATTGATGGCTTCTCTCTCGAAAGCTACAAGAAATAAATGGTTATCATTTGGCGTTCAAGGCGACGGTTTTGGTGGTGATTTGAATTTTTCATCATTTAATGCTTTAGTTGTATATATAGGTATGTCCTTAGTGTCATTTTTGCTTTATTTGCTTCCCTAAATTTTTGAATTTCCTCTGATAGGCGATTTTGCACTTTTTGATGTCACTCTAGTGAAATGATTTCTTTTAGCGAAATATAGTGCTTTCCTTTTTCTGCCGCTTTCTTTCCTGTTACTCTTTTTGCTTTTTCAAAGATGAGTGATATCAGTAGTCAAAGGACGGCGAGTACTCTATCCGTTCAATTTTTGTGGAGCTATGATGGGGACGTGGGAACTAGTGTGCGGGATGATGTATGTGAGGTGCAGACCAAACCACACCCCTATAACTCTGCCGGTCCTAGCAAAAAAAAAGCTGAAAAGCTGACGAAAGAGCCATTTCCAGTCGATGAGGTTCCGTCAGTTCTGCTATCCTCTGATCTTACTTGAACAAGTGAAGAGTTTAACCTCTCAGGGGATTTGTTTGAGCTAGTCAAGTGTCATGGGGACTTTCATGCCAATCATAACTTTATAGAAGGAGATCAGATCATAGGGTGTAAAGAGCAGTTGAAGGCTAGTCTGTGATTTCACTTAGAGCAACTTTACAAGGACGTGCTGAATTATCACCGTATTTGTATGGGTCAGCTTCACTCGAACCCATAGTGAACCTTGGTAGCTTTTCTAAGGTCTGTGCTAAGCTAAAAATTTGACTCCTTCTGCAAAAACCTTTATTGATCTGCACCACCTTGGGAGGTAAAAAAATTAAAAGTACTGATTTTTTTAGCGGCGGGCTGTGAGCTCTTCACCAAACTCCCATTATCTTTAAAAAATTGGAAAGACAAATTCTTTATACTTCGGACCAAGGATCCGCGTGGCTTTGAGGGTATTCCGAGAAGCTAAAACTACTAGGCCAAGAGACCATGGGGAGAGATCGTCCTGAATCAGGACGAGGAAGCGGTGGTTTTGGAATTGACAATCCAGGCTAAGACCTGTCGGTATTTAAATGTTGATGTTGTGAATACCAAGCTGAAGTGGCGGTTGGCTAATGTGGTAGCTGAGGAGAGTGTCTCCTTATAACTTGTCGACCTTGGATCTGGAAAGGGTAAAAACCTAAATTCTTACTCTCCCAATTCAATATGAACTTACTATCTACTTTTTATGTGCAGATATGGCTAGAACAGAGGTTGAGAGAGCTGCCAAAAGAGAAAAAGAGAGTTCATCAAATGAGTTCTTAAGAAAAAAGAGGCCGCTGCTCAGGAGCTGTGGCAAAGGCAAGTGAACAATAGCTATAGAAAAGGGTCCGACCTGAAGAGATGAGCTTGCCGGCTTGTACTCAGAATGAACCTACTGATCTCGGATCCCCTCCAATTGAGCCAGCCGCCAGTCTCTACCACTTTAAAAGGTGGCTCATTTGGGCAACCGAACTCCAGGGGAGCTCAAGTGCTTTCTCGGTCTCTAGAAAGAAATTGGTGCATGAAGGGCAATATAGATTTGGCTAGGGTTCTGCGCAACCGATGCCTTCTTCAAGATTGAGCTTGGATGGGTCTGGAGAGCTTTGATGATCTCTTAAATCAATCTATAAGCTTGAGCCTAGAGGCGATTGCCTCTCAACACATGGCGAAAGAGAAGGGAACTTCTTTAGGCGGGAGATTACCAACGTGGTGAGTGAGTCTAAATAATATATGAATAATTTGGTATGTAATATTTGCTGGGTGCATGACTTGGAAGAGCAAGTTCGATCTTCTAAGGAGCATATAGCTCGATTGCAGAAGGAATTAGAGGATGCCAAGGGTAGTTGGGCTACTAATCTTTCTAAATTTTTTTAGGAACTCAAAGTGAAAGAGAATGAGATAATTGAAAAGGAGGCCAGTGCCTATGTGCAAGCTTATAGTGATCTTCTTGCCGAGCTACTAAAGCACTATTCGAATGAAGACTTCACTTGGCTTAAAAAGCTTGCCTTTAGGGTTGAAGCTGAGAGTGAGAATAAGGATGAAGAGGCTAGGGGTTCTATGAGTGTAAATGATGATTTACAGGCGGGTGGGGATCCACCTGCTGAATGATTATACTTTTCTCTTTTTATTAATAAAATAAGAGTTTTGTTCCAACCTTTCTTCTTTAATTGAGATTATTTATACTAACCTGTTATCTTTTATCCCAAAGATCATCCTTTTTTGTACTTGGTTGAAAAATTCTTTAAAAGCCCAAACCTTAGGTAAGGCAAATAATTTTTATCGAGAGTTCACAATTATTGAATGAGACTTTAGCGATAACTGTACCTTCGGTAGGATCTATGCCTCAGATGTAGTCTTTGTGCCTCAAATGTAGTCTTTGTACCTCGAATGAGGTCTTTGTGCCTGGTCTTTATACCTCGAATGAGGTCTTTAAGCGTATGATCTTTTTAGAGATTAGCGATTATGTGTTTGGATCGGATATTTCTTTGGTGATCGGGTGACTCTTATTTAAAACTGAATATGAACTTCTCATTTATTAATAATATTTTTTTAAGTTGCAAACTTTCCATGCCCATGGGAGTTCGCTCTCACCCAGGTAACTGATTTTATAAGTTCCTGGGCAAATAACTTTTGAAATTACATATGGTCTTTTCCAGTTGCTGCCTAGCTTTCCTGCTCCTACTGTGCCTCCTGAAATATCTTGTCTTTTCATAATTAGATCGCAAAGATTAAAGGTTCTTTGTTTTTCCTTTTGGTTATACATGCTTGTCATTCTCTGATGATATTCTACCATCTTGATGAAAGCTTAGTCTCTTACTATCTCTTCTAGATCAAGATTGAATTTGAGGTCTTCATTATTTATTGCTGCTTTTAGATTCTCTATTCAGGAGCTTAAGATGCTAATCTCTATGGGGATTACTGCCTCTTATTCATATGCCAAGGAAAAAGGAGTTTCACTGGTTACTGATCTGGGAGTAGTTCGGAATGCCCATAGTATAAATGGGAGTTCTTCTAGCCATCGTCCTTCTACTTTGTCTAGTCTTCTTTTTATCCACTAAGGATAGTTCGGTTGGTGACTTTTATCATGCCGTTTGTAAGGGGGGGGGGGGGGGGGAGGGGAGGTGAGGCAAAATATCAACCAAAAAAATTATAAAAAATCCACCAGTAATGCCCAAGAAAGATGGTAGAGTCACAATGGTCTCACTTAAGTATCACTTCCTTAGACAGTATTTCCTAGACATGCACTTCATACAATCCTAATACAATTAAATCACTGGTAAGTACCGTCTTCTCATAATACTACCACGATACTAAGGATTTATGCCACGAAGGCATAGATAGACAGGAGTCGCCACCTGGGTAATAAGCGGGACATATTCAATATTTCTTTCGAGGGTCATGGATGACAACTTACTCCTTGCTGAGTTTCCTGGCAGTTATTACCATAGCCCAATGTTTAGGTTAGAGATAGTGGAGTGCGTAAGGGGAAGGTGTTAGGCATCCCTTACGCCTGGTCTAACCTCGTTAATTCGAGTGCCAGTCCTCTACTAATGTTTCTAGAAGTCTTGTTTATTATTCCTCTATCAAACTTTATCCTAAAAATGCAATTCTAACCCTACACACGCAAGTAATTCACAAAAGGGTTGTTGTTTAAAAATAATTTTCATGCACAAGTAATTCCTATCTATAGTGTTGCTAATTATTTAAATGATATTTATCAGATGACTAAAATTAATTTATTATTGAGAATTTAATTTACAAATAAATTCAATTTCAAATAACCCTAAGTTTCTATTTAACCTAATTAATTAATTTTTCACCAAGTTACCAGGATAATTAAACTAAATTAATTATGTACATGTATAATTTATTTTAATATCACATAAGGCCCAAACAATCACAACCTAATAAAGATTTCTAATATGCAAATTTATTTTACAATTATCAAGTATTAAATTAAATTTATTTTACATGCCAAGATTAGTTTAATTTACAAACAAGATTAATTTTAATTTACAAAGTATTTATTTAAATTAATTACATGCAAAAGTCAATTAAATTAAAAAAAATTAATTTTAGTTTACCAAATAAAAATCCTATTATTACTACAATTTTATGCCAATGGTTATTCTAGGAATTTAGGATTACTTACTTGTTAGTAATTGCAGTTGCCATTGGAGTAAACTACCCTTAAGAAAGAGTCTTCTCTTTTAGTATGACAATGATATCCCTCGCTTACTCCCATTTAGCTCCATGTAAGCTCCACACAAATACCCTCTTTGGTACTTACCTTAGGGCTACTTACCAATTTTGTTTATAATAAAAAAAAATAAAGAAAATAAAGAAAATGAGAAAATACAAATAACAATTCACATTGAATTCTAACTCTAGTCTCCTAAAAGGGTTAAAATTCCTAATTAGTTATAACTACCTAATGGTCTAAGTCTTCTAACATGATCCAAACACTTCATAATACCTTCTGAATTAAAAAAAAAACACAGAAAAATAGATCAAATATCAATTAGAATCCAAGAACACACAAGAAATTACATAAACATATAATTTTCAGATTTTGTCAGATTGATAGTAGTAAGAAATCTGATTTTTGAAAATAGTTAGACATGCCTAAAAATCATGAACAAATTACACAAGATAGCCAAAACATCATATAAGATCATAAAATTTATAAACCAAACAAAACGCTAGCCGAATGGTCTACACAAATCGTAACTTTTTTCAGTGATAGTTACACACTATTTTTTTGCAAAATTCATAACTCATCAACCACAACAGATATGAATGCAAAACTAATTAGAAAAGATTCATAAGATTTTGAACTTAATTTTAGATACTAGATTCACCTAAAAATATTAACAAACAATGGAGATATTGGCTTCACAAATCGGGTATTTTGTAAATTAGGTTTTGCAGGAACCCTAAATTCAAACAACCATAACTTATAAAATACAAAAACTTTTTCAGTGATTCTTGATCCTAAAATTAATAACATTTCATGCAAAATATGATTATAATTTTCTAAAATTTTTATAGATTCAAAAGATAACAAAAAATAATAAAAACATGAGAGATAGAAAACTGAGTATGTGCAGAGTTATATATCCTCTCAAATTAAACATGATTATATAATCTACATGAATATGCAAGATAAATTAGAAAATAAGGAGCATAGAATTAAATATTACAGGACATAGATCTTGAAAAGAAAATGACAAAAATCAACCTTCTAGAAAAATCTTGCAAGAAAATCTTCTTGAAGAAAAGAAAAAAAATCAAAAGAGTTTTGAATATCTCTCTAAATCTCCTATAGCTCTAAAATATCTCTAAATAGTTCTGAATTTTCTGAATCTCCCCCTTCCCCAGTAGGGTATTTATAGGGTTTTGAGAGAGAGGTGTGATAGCGTTTGGAGTCCTAGGGTGATAAGGTTCAGATAACTTAAACAACTGGGGTTGCAGAATTTAGATGAGACTGTGATATGAGTGTGGCGTTTAAACCAATAGGAAGAGAAGGAAAGGGGGTGGTACCAATAAGGAGTGAGGAAGATAGTGGGTAGAGTGGGAGAGAGATTATATGGGAGAGGGAAAGATGTATGGCAGGGTTTGGAGTCCTAGGGTGATAAGGTTCAGATAACTTAAACAACTATGATTGGGGAATTTGGGTGAGACTGGGATATGGGTGAGGTGTTTCAATCAATAGGAAGAGAGAAAAAAAGAGGTAGCAACAGTAAGGAGTGAGGAAGAGAGTGGGGTCAAAGGGGAGAGAGAGTTTGTATGGGAGAGGAATAGAGAAAAAAAATATTTTCTTATTTTAATTTTTAGAAAATAAATTAAATGAGTCCTATTTAAAATTCTTAACTATGCTTTCTTAGGCCCATGGAGCCCAATTAAACTTAATTAGGTCTATTTAAAAATTACCCATATTAAATTTAGACAAAACAAAATTTTATTTAAATTTAATTAAATTAATTTCCAAAAAAAAACATATTATTATTATTTTTTTAAAGATCATGCCACAGAATTAATAATTCAGCTCCATGCCTTCAATTACATCTTACAGTCATATAATTTTTCATCATCGGGTTTTCCATAGCCTCAATGCACATACTCATCACAAAATAAGGGTCTACACTGTTAGACTATGGATGATATGTTTAAGTAAATCTGAGGTCGATTCCCCATTCTGCACAAAATCTTCTGAATTTATGTCCTTCAAATTGAGTTCTATTCTTTGTGATGATGGCTTTGGGGATATTGCTGCGACAAAAGATGTTTTTGTTGACAAAAGATATGGCCTTATAGGCGGTGATGAGTTGTGTTGCTTCTACTTCAGGCCATTTAGTGAAGTGGTCTACGGTAATGATAACGTATTGTCTGAATCCAACGGCTTTGAGGAATGATTTGAGTACATCTATTCCCCACTGGTAGAATGGCCAAGGGCTTAGATCCTTTAACTTTTCCGTAAGGGTTTGGGGATGAAACCATTCTCTTGGCATTTTTGCATTCTTGAATTAGATTCTTGGCATCATCTACTTTGTAGGCTAAAAGTACCCTTATCGAAATGCCTTTTTGACGATTGTCCAAGCTCCTTCTTAGCTTCTGCATAATCCCTCATGAATATTGATCAGGGCTACTACTCTTTCTTTGGGTGAGATGCATTTTAGCCATGGTTGAGTGAAAGACTTCTTGTAGAGTTGACCATTGAGAACATTGTAACCTGATGACTTTTATACTGTCTTCTTTGCCTCCAAAGGCTTGTCGGGCAAAGTCCCATACTCAAGATAATTGAAGATTGGCGACATCCATGTTGAAACAATGTTAATTGGGAGGATCTCTTTCTGGTTAATTGTTGGTTGACTTATTTCCTCAAGGTAGATCGGTTGAGATAGGTGCTGCTCCCTTGCTACTGCCATTTTGGCTAAGGCATTAGAGTCACAGTTCTCTCTTCTAGGGACTTGTACAATTGTGACATCTCCAAAGTTGGATCAGATTTGGGCTATTAGTTGTTGTATTTTGGCTTCGTACTTTCCTAAGTTTGAATCTTGCACTTAGAAGTTACCCTGACACTGATTCACTACCAACTGAGAGGCAGAATATATAGTAACATTAGGGGTTCTTACCTCCTTGGTTATGTATAAGGCGATCAACAAAGCCTCATACTCAACTACATTATTTGTAGCCTAGAAGTTTAGCCGTGCGGCATACTTAAGTTTTATGCCTTGAGGGCATTCCAAAACGATCCCAATTTAAGATCCGTTGGTTCCTACTGCTTTATAGACAAAAATGATCCATTTTTCATACTGCTCTATTTCCACTTCTAGCAATGATGTGAGTTCGGCAATGAAATCGGCAAGGACACATGCCTTTAGATTACATTCAAGGAATATACCTAATGTCGTAGGCTTTCAATATTACTGACCAAGTGGATAAGCGACCTGGCGTGTTTGACCTCTGTAAGATCTTTCTTAAGGGGTAGTTTGTGCGTACTTCAATGGTGTGGAACTTGAAGTACAGTCTTAACTTTGTGGCTACTGAAAGCACAGCAAAGGAAAATTTTTTAAGGTCGGATAGTTGAGTTTAGCACCTTTCAGGACTTGGCTTTTATAGTAAATTGGTCATTGTTGTCCGTCTTTTTCTCTTACGAAAACCGAGCTTACAATCTCTTTTGTCACTACAAGATAAAGATACAGGATCTCGCATTATCTAGGTGAGTCCAATAGAAGAGGATTTGTTAAAAAAATTTTGAGTTCATCGAAAGCTACCTAATAGTCTTCTCCCAATTTGAATTATTTTGAGTGCTTTGTAGAATTGTAGACATTTTATTGCTGAGCATGACATAAAATGCCTAAGCGTGGTTATTCTTTCGTTCAATCTTTGAATTTCTTTGATGCTTCTCTGTGGCTTTATCTCCATAATGGCTCTGATATTTTCAGGGTTGGCCTCTATTCCTTTTTATAAGATTAAAAATCCTAAAAATTTTGCTGCTTTAACTCTGAAAGTGTATTTTTCTGGGTTCAGCATCATTCTGACTTTATTAAATATGTCGAACGCCTCTGCGATATCTTTTGGATGATTTTCCATATTTTTGCTCTTTATGATCATGTCATCCATATATAGCTCTACTGTTTTACCAATTAGCTTTTCGAACATTTCGATGATCAAACTTTGATAAGTTGCACTTGTATTTTTAAGACTAAAAGGCATTACCTTGTAATAGAAGATGCCTATGTTCGTGATGAATGTTGTCTTCTCCTCATCTTCAGGATTCATCTTTATTTGATGGTACCTTGAAATGGCATCTACTAAAGAGCATACAGAATGTCCTGCTGTGGAGTCGACTAGCTTATTGATTGTTAGTAGAGGGTAATGGACTTTTGGCCATGCTCTATTGAGATCAGTAAAATCGACGCACATCCTCCATTTGCCGTTCGACTTTTTAACTAAGACCACATTCGCTAGCCATATTGGGTATTTGAGCTCCCTTATGAGACCTGCTTTTAATAGCTTTTGGACCTCCTTTGTAATGATTTGCTGCTTATTCACCATAATTTTCCTTTTCTTTTATTTGTACTGGCTTGGTGTTCAGGTCAACATTGAGGCTGTGAACCATAACTGTCGAATCTACTTCTGGCACTTCTTTTGAACTCCAAGCAAAGGTGGACAATCTCTTGGCAAGTGCTCTAATGAGCTCATCCCTATTTGGACTTTGCAACGCAGTTCCAATCCTGATCTTTTTTCCCATATGGAGCTCGAACTCTTCTATCTAATCTGCCGACTGGAGAGATGCTGCTTTCTAGTTTTTTTAGGAGATCGATTGGTAGTGTGACCTTGCCCACTGCTTTTATAGATCAGTTATAGCATTCCTATGCTGATTTCTGGCTCCCTCTTACCACGGCTATTCCACCTAGTGCTAGAAGTTTCAAACACAAACAGTCCATGTTAATTAAGATACTATTACCGTTTAAAATTGGTCATCTCAAGATGGCATTGTAGGGTAATGGGATGTTCACTGCTATGAACTCTGCATATATTGTACGCTTGTGGACTTTGTTACCTAGTACTGCTAAATTTGTGGTTTTAGTTGCTGACACTATAACATCCTCACTTTAGTTAGTCCGTACGTTCTATTGTTTCGATGACCAATGTCGGTTCGGGCAGCTAGAATATCTGGAATTATAATTAGACTAGAGTGAGGAGTTATAAATAAACCAAGTAATGATAAGAAAAATTAAGGAAAATTTTTAGAAATGAAATGCACTAAGGTTAAATGGCGTAGCCCAGAGATGGTGACCCTAACGGGAAGTGATGGTGAAGGCCGTTAGTAACCCTAAACCCAGGGAAAACTCCATGAAATAATTTTTGGAATTTCAGGGAAGGATTATTGGGATTTCAATGACAATAAAATGCTAAGAAAACATAAGGAAAATTTAATCAATCGGTACACACAATTTTAGCTCGTTAAGCCAAACGGAGGGCATTTTGGTCATTTCATCTTCAGATATAGTTTTTGACCAACTTGTCCAATTAAGTAAATAAATTATATGACATAAAATATGAATAAACATTGCTAAAAATGAAATTAAAAATGAGTAGTAAAGAAAAGAAAGAAAAATAAATTAAATGGAAATTAAAATTAAATAATGACATCAAGTGATGCAATTATAATTGTTCCAACCAATCACAATTAGATAAGCTTCATCTTGAAAGATAAAAAGAGATTAAGTAAAGAAAAAATCAGCTTGCCTTCTTCTTCCTTATCTTTGGTCGAACCATGTTCTAGAAAAGCTTCCACCATTTCTTTCAATCAAAGCTTCCTTTCTACCTATTTTCACCATGACTTCTCTTCCATCCTTCACAAATAATTGACCTTGCACCTTGAACAACTACAAGGCAGCAAAAAGAAGTAGAAAAGAGGAGCTTTTGCAAGCTTGGAATTGACTCCATTTAAGGTCAGTGTCCAATTTCCTCTCTCTCTCACTCAATTCATGTTTAAGGACATGAAATAAGTTGAAATTGTAAGAAAAATAGAATAAAATTTATGTGTATGCATCCTTACAATTTCAGCAGCTTAGGATGGTTAGGGTTTGATGAATTTTCTTGAAATAAAGTGGTATGTGAGCTGCCCTTGACATGAGTTGAGTAATTGAACATTTAAGTGCAAGTTTAATGCATGAATGGAACTTGAAAACTTGGAGACTTGAGCAAAATTAGGGTTTGCTCATGTAATGGCATATGAACATTGTAATGGTCAATTAGTGACCATTTGGCTATATTTGATAAGGAATTGGAATGATTTATGTCAATGGAATTGAGGTTAGGTATGCTGCCCTAGGTGACCTGCAGGGCTAGGTGTGTGTCCAACAAGTTGGGGCAGCTGTAACTTGAAAGGTGTAGGTTCAATTGGTGCAAGGCCAATTGGAAATGAAACTAAACACATAATGGCACAACTTTGGTGAAGAAACCCTACCTAGAAAACGAATCCAAATTGACCTAAAAACTACCATAATCCGGGTGACCAACCTGCTATCTTTGGAAAATGACCAAATGAATAGTGTTTGTTCAAATGGTTATAACTCAGTGCAGAAAAGTCAAATTGACCTGAAATTTATATCAATGGAAAGCTTAGACAATTTAGAATAACTTTCATGAAGAATACCAAATCAAATTCTGACCATAACCCATCTGAATTGCTAACCAAAGTCAGGGTATCAAAACTGTCAGAACCGTTTCTGCCCAGAAATTCTGGGTAGATACTAATCCGTCTAGCCTTAAAGAAATTAGCATAACTTGATCTATAAAACTCTAAATGGAGTGATTCAAGGAGAATTAAAGAAGACACATAAAGGAACAACTTTGATTAAAAATATTTGGCAAAATTCTCATTTTAAAATTGCCTAACGGAACAGTGAACTCTAGCACCCAAAACTGAAATTTTTTATTTATTTTCAATTAGTTTTAAGTATTGATTGGCAACCAATGTCAACACTTTTGTGAACCAAAATGTGCTAATTTCATATGGTTAGAACTCATGTAACTATTATGTATAAGAAAGTCAATATTTTGACTCGAATAGTAAAATGAATAGTAACCTTACATATTAAACACAAATATTCAATTAAGAGCTTTGTAATATGCTCTAGTAGACCTAATAAGATTGGTTTGGATAGGTTGGCATGCCAATAGGGTTTTGATAGCAGTACTGCATATGGCATCATGAAATTCTGTGATTTATGGCTTATGTGGCCATTTCGTGATTTTATGGCTTTTAGCCATTCTGACACTATTGTGATACTTGGTCTCATGCCTAATATTTATTATAGCTTATTAGTTGTTACATTTGCACAGGAGACACAATGTAACGATGGTATGGCGCCCAAGGTACTTGATACCCAATGCGGTTCTGGCGTTTATCGATCTAGTCGACTAGTATAAGTTACTTGGACAATCAAAATAAAATCGTACCAAATTTTAATCAAATGATTAACGTAAAAAGTATCAGGTTACTACAAATAATTACCAGAAACTCAGTCTGCATAAAATGTCAGCATACACTTTACATGTTTATTTCTTTTTAGTTATTTTTGTTTTATTATTGGCATCACTAAGCAGTATTGCTTAGCGCATTACTTTTGCCATGCGTAGGTATAGGAGATATGGAGCGTAAGCTCAATAGACCCCAGACTGGGTGAGAGTCAGATCTGCCAGTGTACTGTTTCACCTCTCTCTGCAGTGTATTTGGTAGGGCACTAGGATTCTCTTTTGTATTTTTGTAAATTGTATTTTGTATTTAGATCTTCTTGTCATCATGTAAATTATAAACACTTGTATTATTTTGTACTGTAAATTAATGAAATTAAGTATTATCTTCATAAATTCTTCTTGTCATCATGTAAATTATAAACACTTGTATTATTTTGTACTATAAATTAATGAAATTAAGTATTATCTTCATAAATTTGAGTTGAATTGAATTATATATAATATGAATTGAATGAATGAAAATTGTTGAGAAATGTTGAGATGATATTGATTATTTGGAGATGAGAATGATTGGAAAAATATTTGGAAGTGTTTTTCACAGGTTTCGAAGAACTGTTTTCTCCATTTTTAGATGGCACTCTGCCAGATTTTCTGAAAAAATCTTCGAAATCTCCAATAAATTTAAAATTTCAACAAATGATGTAAATGATATCGATTTCATAAGTTTCACTTAGTGACCCATAAATAAATAAATTTTGAAATGATAAATATCAATGAGTTAAGATATGGTGTTAGGCACTGTGTGGCATATCTTGCTTAGCTGCTTGTAGCGGTAAGGGTGTCACAGGCACAATCTTGTCTCCTAGTTTGACCAAGGGTAACATTACTTTGGTGAGATCTACTTTCTTCAATCCCAGCTTTTCGCAAACTTCCAGCATGATCAGGTTGATCGAATTGCCTGTGTCGATGAGAACTCTTCGTATTGTGCACCTGTTCAATGAAATATTAATCACCAAAGTGTCAAAATGAGGTCTTTTAATATTTTCATGGTCTTTTGGCTCAAAAATGATTGGATCCTTAGAAATGGATTTCGTATAGATGGAAAAGACATTTTCCAAGCTAAGAGCCTCAGTTACCCTTTTATCGTTACTTTTTTGCCCTCCTGGTCCTCCTACTATGACACTGATGACTCAAATGGGCTCTTCTTTGTTGTGTTTTTCTTGGTTCTTATCTTTTGATTTTTCCTGTCTTCCTTTTGTCCTAGTAAAACTTTTGAGGTTTCCTTATCAAATGAGTCTTTCGATTTCATCCTTCAGTTTGTCGACATTCATTTGTGGTATGTACGTGATCGTCATGAAAATGACAGTACTTCTTTCTATCTCTCTGATTTGAGACTTTTGGTTTCATTTTTGTGGCCATTTAATTTCTTAGCCATTCTTCTGTATCCACATTAATACCTGGGCTCTGGATTCTGTCAGTGGCGTATAAGAGCTCTACTGATCTCGACGAGAGGTTTCAAAGTCTGAAACATACGCTCGCAGGTCACTATGTCTTTTCATATCTCCTTTCTGAACTTTGGCCCGTCCGCCTTTCCTCTTTCAAGGCTTCTCTTTCATCATCCAATCTAATGTACTTCTTTGCTCATTCCATCAGTTCGTCATAGTCCAAAGCTAGATTTTTTATTAGGGAATCCATAAATCTATTGTTTTTGGATCCCTTTTTATTAACTTCACAGTGTCGATACCATATTTTGGCCGATCCCCATAATCAATAAATTTCGAAACCGATCCCCAGCACTAAATCTCCCTTTGCCAGCTAATTACATTTCCGTTCTCTCTTTGCCAGATAACCATATTTCCAATCTCTCCTCACAAGGAATCGAGTCAATGCTAAGTCCTCATATCAGTTAAAGCCTTACCGGTCTCTCAAATCACTGACCGACCTCTCGAACCAATTGTCAAATCTCCTGACTAGTCTATTACATTCCCGAGCTCTCTTGACAAACGAAATTGAACCAACACTAGATCTTTATGTCACCAGTTTTATTGCCGATTTCCCTTTTAAGAGTTTAGGAATAATCAAGTTAAGGTTCCAACCCGGTTTAATGATGATCCCGATCTTAAGTGTTTAGGCCAAATTTCCAATTTTAATCAAGTCACGTTTAGCGTTGGTTACCTACTGATCTTATGATTATTTTGTTTCAGATCTCTCACACTTAGATTAATAGTCTCTTTTAGTTGTTTCAATATACTCAGATAATCAAGTGCTTAAGTAATTTAGAGATCTTTCGATCACATCTATTCGCTGAACAAAAGGGGAATTTCATTTCATAATAAAATTTGTACAAGTCATTCGGCTGGGGGATCACCCCCAGCCTGATCTACATTTTGCTCACTTCCTCTCTCACCCTCAGCCTCCTCCTCGCTTTCTTCTGCGTCTTGGGAGCAGGTCTACCATCAAGTGAAGTCCTCCTCGGATATCGCTTCTTGAGCTCGGCCAAGAGATCCTATGGCGGTCACATAAATCTTGGCCTCCGTGTCATCGCCTCTTCTTCTTTTGCTCACGAGCTCCTCAGTAAGGCGAGCAACTTAACGGCCCGGAGTGCCTGAACTTCTTCAAGAACATGATCTCGCTCGGCCAGAACTTGAGCCTGTTCGGCTAGCTTATCCTCATAGAATTTCATTCGCCCCTCAATTTGTGATATGTAGTTCTGAGCGGACTAGAGTTGGGATAGGAGGGAAGCCACTTCATGACCCATCTTCTCGACCTCCTTACCCAGGCGATGAGCCTTCTCCCGGACTATGTGCTGGTTCACCAAGCACTCCACGTTCAGGCTCATGGATCTGGTCAAGACGTCATCAAGACTATCCGGAGACAGCCTATCCCGATCTTCTCGAAGGCAGATAGAGGACCCCAGGACCTTAGCGAAACCCGAATTTTCTCGAACCGTGCGGTTCTTCTCCAGTGAGTTGATCAGAACCTGAGCGCCCCGGGAAAGGGCCCTCACAGGAGGTTGAGAAGGACCCCCTTCTGCGCTCGGAGCAACTGGAGGAGGTGGAGGCGGCTCTTCTCGGCGAGGAGGGGATCGGACCACTTCTACGATTGGCGGTCCAGAAGGTTGAGACGAGCCTTCTTGTATTTCTCCAGGCTCATGACTGGGCGTTTGAAGCAGCTCGGAATGCTTCATCTCCCGTACCTTCCGGGAGATCTCTCTCTTCCGATTCCGACTTTCCTTAGAGGCTTAGCTTGCCATACTGCACAAAGAAGAGGTCGGTGAGATCGCTAAGGTCCAAAGATGCGAGATATAGAAAATACCGATGCCGAGTCGAGAGGCTGAAGCTCGCGATCTTGGCGGTGACAGTGCATAGTCAATGGTGCGGCTCGTGATCCTTGCATCCAAATAAGAGAACTTCTCTCGGGCGCTGCTCCTTCAACTCCATCACCATTGCACCCTCTTCCCTATTTAGGCGATGTGCCGTAAGCAAGGGACCACGATGCGGCCCGACTCAGGAAGCCCTCAAAGCCGTTGAATTTTGCTCCTCAAAATGAAGAAGCGATTCTTCAATTCTTGAGGAGGAGGCGGATCGGTAAAAGCCTACAATGTGGCCGCTGGAAGAACCAATACTCGTCGTCCTTTCGACGAGTTAATCTATATAGCTCGGCGAATACCTTAGCTGTAGGACGGAGTCCCTTAGCTTGGCAAAGGCCCCTGAAGGCCACTAGGATCTGCCACGAGTTCGGGTGAATTTGGGCGATGCACACTTGGTGATATTTTAAAACTTCTTTGAAAAAGTCGTCAAGAGGAAACCGCAGCCCGGCTTTTAACTGTTCCTTGTACACCATGATCATATCATTCTCCTCGAAGAAGTGATCGGCTCGGTGATCGCCGTGACACCGGATAAGTTCATACGAATCGGGCCGGATGTTGTACTCTGGTGAGCATTGCAGTCGGTTTCTTGCAAGATTGATGGCGGCTCGTCCATAGGAAAATTTTCCCTCCCGAAGAAGGTACATGCCTTGATGGTCTTTGCTTGCCTGGTGAGCAGAGACCCTAGGAGGTTCAGGTCTCGCGCTTGGTCCGACCACCTCCACTTCATCAGATGACCACGAGATCTGAAAGGAAGGGGGGCTTGCCGCTCTCTGACCCTCGGCGCCGCTCATTTTCAAAGGAAATAGAAATTTTAAACTAAAAGAAAGATCAAAACCCTTACCGGAGTCTGATCGGTGTCGGAAGAACTTGAGAAAATGAGAGAATTTTGAAGCTGCTCGCGAGAAGGCTGAAAATGACATAAGAGGCAACTAGCTAACCCTTCCCCTATTTATACCCGTCCGAGCATTAAATGCTCACGGCGTCCCAGGCGGTGCATCGGTTAGCGAGATCTGCCAGCTTTTTCTGACACGTCTCACGAATATTCCGAAAATTGCATAAAGAGATCGGCTAACTAGAGAGCGGCAGATTAAGGTGTTTTGAATTACGGATCGGATAAGTGTCATTCAAATTAAGGGTCGGATCAGGTAAATACTTCAGAGATCGGAAAATAATCAATGCAATAATAATAAAATGATAATTGATAAAATAAAATTTTTTATTTCCAAAAGATCGGATTACATTAAAGGTCGGATTACATCACTTGGGCGATCTCTAGAGATCGGATTACATTAAAGGTCGGATTACATCATAGTGGCAATCTACAGAGACCGGTGGAACATCCTATCTAAAAGGCCTATGTCAAAGCCTAGTCTCATGGCTGAGTCAAAAGATGTGTTTTACCAGGAGACCAGCTGTCGACATCGGGTAGATGTACAGCTCAGATGGGGTGACTATGACTCTCATGAAGATGAGAGATGTCGTCATCGATGTTCTGCTTCGAAAGCCGAGCGTGTCGGAACACCCGGTGCGGAGAGGAGCGGATGAGCGCCAAGGCGATCCAGGTGTTAAGGAATATTAGCGATCTTCGCTCGAAATCAGTTTGCCGTTTGTATCGGTCGAACGATTCGAGGTCAATAAGATCGAGGTCCTCGATCCAGATCGGTAAGTTAGTCCGGTTCTCTCACGGTCATCAAATGCAGTTATCATAATTTCCCGTTCACTGGGATCATAAATTTTCAGTCTGGGAATAAAGAGGTCCATCGGAAAGGGATCAAAAGCCACAATCATGGCCGGAACTACCGCCGGAACAGCTAGAACAGGAAAGTAGAAAAAAAGGGGGAAATCGAATGAGGAGGGTTTTTCCTGTTAGGGGTATATATAGGGGAAGATCAGGCATTTATTGCTAAGCAGAAAGCAGCGGGCCTTGGGAATCGAGGAAAATTAATGCTTTGACCGGATCGGACCTGATAAAGGGGAGGACCGAAATGATAGAGATCGAAAGAGGGGAGGCCGATATGAAAGATCGAAAAAGGAGCATGTTAAGAAGATCGGAAAAGAAGAGAGATCGGAAGGCAAGGAGAATAAGACAAGTCCCAATAACTGTCATCAGAATCAGAGTCGAGGTAGTTAAAGCGTTGCAGACGAGATCTCCACCGCACGCCTGAGAATCGCCCACAATCTTGGCAGTGCGAGTATGTCATGGCAGTCTGTACATCCCAATCTCCACCGTTGATCTCACTTGCAAGGATGAGCCCAGAGCCTTTGGATCAAAGAAGAAGACGACAAGGCCGGTGCCTTTTATTCTCAGCCCTTGGATCGCCCAGGTCAACAAAGTTTAGGACCGTCAGATTAGAAGGAGAAAAGGACAATTATTCTGAGAATGATCTCAGCCATTCATTTCAATTCTCTTTAACTCTCGAGCATCCGATCATGTCCTTCAAAATCCAGACCCTCCATCTCCCTCAAGGAAAATCCTGACCCTTCATGGAAAGCTCCCAGTTCCTATAAATACCTGCATGAAAAAAACTGTTAGAGTGGGGGGACGAAAAAAAAATATATAAAAGAGGTGGTAACTATAGTGGAAGAACTCTGAAACTTAATTCAGTTCGTTACTCTGCTATTTTGAGATTTCATAAGAAAGACTTTTGAAACTAGTTTTCTAAAGTATTTTCTTGCAAGGGGATTTGTGAATACTGAAACTCCATTTTCAGGCCGTTCATCATCCTGTGACACTCTCGCTTTCTAGCTTTGTTATCTTTATTTTCATCCCCGTTGTTCAAGCTCTATTTCATCCAAACTCGGTTATTATTTTGACCTGACTGATTTTTTAGCAAAGTACCCTTCATTTCATGGTGAACCTTAGTCATCCGGCTATCAGCTCGCAGTCCTATCATGTCTTGTGATTTTGTAGTTGGTTCAATAGATTCGGCTCCCCACAGGTAAGTGTTTATATCGCTGCGTTATCAAGTGCTCGTTTTATTTTACGTATTTCCTTTGCTTTTATGTTTGTAATTTTCATTAAGTCTACATTGCGCGAAAAAGGTTATTCCCGAGTTCATTTCTTTGTTAGTCAGTCCATTTTTATTATTCCTTGTTACCTCTAAATGCAAAAGTTCCAGCCCCGAGTAGCATGTAAGTAGTTGGATAAACTGAAGGTAATTGTATCTTAAGCGTCTCTTTAAAGTATTGAAAGGTTTGGATAATAAGTCGGGAAAATAGTAAAATCGAATCGTTAGGCTAACACAGAAGACAATCGGGTAAGACGCCATAATGCGGAATAAAAACTAGATCTTAGATAAATAAATAGAATAGATCGGATATCAAAGAGATACTAGTTAGGTGACCACTCAGGAGGTTAGTATTCCTTGTCAAGTCGCGGGGCACCAATGAGCCAAAAGAAGCTTTATTCAGGTCCCCGGCATCTTTGAACACCAGAACCTTTAGTCTTAGGCTCTTATGATACGTGAAATTTTAAGAGATCGGAAAAGTCCTTAGCCGGCTCCCGTCCAAATATTTAAAAAAGAGATCGGAGGAGAGTTCTTATCCGCTTCTCAATCCAAATTTTAACAAATATTTAAAAAAGAGATCGGAGGAGAGTTCTTATCCAATTCTCAATCCAAAATTTTAACAAATATTTAAAAAGAGATCGGAGGAGAGTTCTTATCCGATTCTCAATCCAAAATTTTAGCAAATATTTAAAAGAGATCGGAGGAGAGTTCTTATCCGATTCTCAATCCAAAATTTTAAAATGTTTAAAAGGAGATCAGAGGAGAGTTCTTATCCGATTCTCAATCCAAAATTTTAACAAATATTTAAAAAGAGATCGGAGGAGAGTTCTTATCCGATTCTCAATCCAAAATTTTAACAAATATTTAAAAAAGAGATCGGAGGAGAGTTCTTATCAAATTCTCAATCCAAAATTTTAACAAATATTTAAAAGAGATCGGAGGAGAGTTCTTATCTGATTCTCAATCCAAATTTTAACAAATATTTAAAAAAGAGATCGGAGGAGAGTTCTTATTCGATTCTCAATCCAAAATTCTAATTTTAATCTAAAAGAGATCGAAAGAGAGTTCTTATCCGATTCTCAAATTGAATTATAATAAATATCTAAAATGGCCCCTCAAACAAAACTAATATACAACAGTAACTCACTAAAGTTATCTCATTTACTTATGTATCTGGGTAATCCGAATTAGTGAAAAATCAAATATTCCTTTTGTCAAAAGGATTAACATTTCCATTCAAACCCTCCTAACTATCAATTCTAATTTATAAAGAACGTGAAATTAAATCTACTTACCCTTATTGAGGGACGAGGTGGGGTGCCTAACACCTTCCTCATCCGTTTACGGACCCCGAACCTAGAATCTCTGCATTGGAAGTGGTTTCATTTTAATTGGCCTTTCTCGAATTGGTTTCCTTTGATTTCCCTCAAAATCAAAGTGGCGACTCCTCACTCTTTCCACTTCGGTGAGTGCTCGTCCAGGCGACCGCAAAACACCTTGCGACAACAGGTTGTTTCGTGGTTAAGGTTTTCCATCTGGATGGCTTCTACATTGAACCTAGATACATACTCCCTAAGAGATTCTCCTTCTGTTTGTTGAATCTTCCTAAGGTCAGATAACAGTTTTCTAGGTGGGATGCAACTCGTAAATTTTCTTTGGATTGAGCTTGCGAGCTACTTAAAGTTCTCTATAGAACTGTCTAGGAGCCTTTGATACCACTTCTGGGCCAGTCCTGTTAGTGTTGTTAGAAAAATCCTGCACAAAATAAAATTATTAACATTTTGTAAAAACATCATTGTACTAATATTTGCTAAGTGGCTCCTGAGGTCAGAGGTCCCATCATATTTTTGTAGAGTTAGTCATCTAAATTTTGGCAAAAAAACTTCTAATAATATTCCTTCACTCAATGATGAACCATCTCCCATTCCATAATCATCATCGTGAAAATTCTTCTGGAACTTTTTGATTGCCTATGCAATTTTCTGGCTAAGAACACTTTGTTTAGAGTCTGATTCGTCATCATCGAAATACACTCTCTTGGCCTTACCCTTGCTATTTCTAGATTTCACCTCTCTGACTAGATTTCCAGATGGTATAGTGGTTATGAAAGGTGGAGGTGGTGGTATTACCACTGGTGTATGAGGGGTGCTACCCTTAATATTGTGCTTGTATTCTCTCTTCAATGATTCCAACATAACTTCCATTTCCTTGATTCTTCTGATTATAGAATCAAGATCAGAGAGGCCTACTGGCTAGGTTTCATGGGCTGCCATATTTGGTTGTGGGTCTATTGCCATTGGCAGAGCATCCATGTCCCCCAAGATTTTTAAAGATGTTTTTTTTAGAGTTTGAACCTGCGTCAGCCGTGAAACTATTATAAATGAAATCAAAAATTTTCCAGAGAAAGTGGAGGAAAAAATAGTTGTTGGTTTCTCCCCACAAACGGTGCCAACTGATGTTATCGTGAATTTCCTGGATATTGGGTTTGACCGAATTAAGGGTCTCCTGAAATCAAAGAACAAGTGAGAGGCGGTGGTAGTTGGCAACCACTCTGACGCTCAAGTCAGTAATGGGATTATGAATCAAATACTTAGTATAATGAAAGTGAGTGTTTTGTTTGCATACCTGTTTCTGTAGCTTTACCTTATTTATATAGTGATTGATTGGGATGAAATCTTGGCCAGATCTTCACCAATTCCCTATTTAAGTTTTAACAATAATCATCCATAAATTATGCTAAGAATTTAAGCGTGATCACTAGCGTGATCGATGGCATGATCTTCATCTAATCCAAACTCAAAAAAGTACCAATCTCTTCAACTTTCCTGACCTCTCAAAATAGGTCGAAATGCTCTCAGAGATCTCCTTAAAACTTGATTCTTTAGGTGTCGAGTTTTGAGCTCGGATGGGCAAGCTCTAGCCAGGTTGATTTATTAGCCTTTTTTATCATTAATGGCAACTACTTCGATGCTCAAGTCAGTAATAGGATTATGAATCGAGTACTCAGCATAACGAAAGTGAGTGTTTTATTTGTATACCTATTTATGTAGTTTTACCTTATTTATATAGTGATTGATTGGGATGAAATCTTGATCAGATCTTCGCCCATTCCCTATTTTAGTTGTAATAGTAATCATCCTTAGATTATGCTGGGAATTTAAGTGTGATCAGTGGAGTGATCGATGGCTCAATCTTAAATGCAGTGCGAACTCAAAAAAGTATTGATCTCTTTGATTTGCCCGATCTCTCAAAACAGGTCAGAACGCTCTCAGAGATCTCCTCAAAATTCAGCTCTTTAAGTGTCGAGTTTTGAGCTCGGATGGGTGAGTTTAGCCGGGTCAGTTTATTAGCCTTTAATAATAATAATAATAATAATAATAATAATAATAATAATAATAATAATAATAATAATAATAATAGTTTGCATGGGCCTAGTTCTTTCCTTGGATGCCACGGCAGACGTTGGCTCTTCTTTGATGGGGAAAGACAAATGAAGCATAGATGTTTCTCAATGAAAGAGTATGAATGACAACGGGGCTAGATGGGTGCAGGAATTGCTCGCCTATCCCCATTGAAGGAATTTGGGACACCCATGAGAGCTAACCCAAATTCTTATAAAGTGATGCAACTATTTGGCCAAAAGATATAACTACATGAATAGATACAACTCTTCGTATAATAATTACACGCATGAAGTCATGCAACTGTTTGGCCAAATGGTGCCATAACTTATATATAGCCAAGTTTATTTGTCTTCATTAGTGATGTAAAAAAAAAACACATAAACAAAAGTGTGAATTGTGTGCACTAAGTGATGACACATTAGCTTTTGTTATGGACATCCTTAAAAAAACTATCACTTGATTTATTTGTGGAGTAATGATTATTCTGCAAATGACATATCTAAACTGTGAATAAATCTATGTAGTTCATATTAAAATATGTAATTACATGGTTAACTAGTGAAATAAATATGGATCTTATGGTATTTTTATGAACATGGATTAGCATCCATGTAATTGAATCTGTAGGTTGAATTTATGTTTTTCTTCACCCACCTCACAAGAGTTTGGAATCGGAGAGACAGTTTCATCACGGGGATTTTTCGTATTTATTTTTTATTTTAATTTATTATTATATAATACAAATTTTTTATTAAAAAATAAATTATAAGTGAGAAATACAAGTCTTAAACATAATCTTAATAATATATATTTCTATATTTTTTTAAATTATCATATTTAAATATATAAAATACGTAAAAATAAATTATTTTTTAATAAAATATATATAAAATATATATATATATATATATATATATATATATATATATATATATATATATATATATATATATATATATATATATATATATATTATTATGCAGAATGAATTATGAGATCTTGTACTTGTTCCGCATAATATTGGAATTCAAAAAAATTAATCGGGTTAAGGTGAGATGGGTTTGAGAACAATTGTTATCCCACTAAAGAGGGAAAAAAAAAATTATGAGTGGGGTCCGAGTACAGTGCTTGTTGGGTCTCATAAAAAGAAATTTGGCTCCTTACCTCAAAAATAAGTTCTTGGTGAATATTAAAATAATATTTATATTTTATTTAAAATATAAAATAAAATAATTAAAAATTTAAAATTAAAATTAGACGCTTCTTACACTAATTTTTTTTAATTTTTTAATTATTTTATTTTAACAAATTTTTATATTTTAGTTTTATTTTAATAAATCATTTAAATTTATTTATAAAAAAATAAATTAATTAATATTTAATTTAATTTATAAATTAAAAAATTACTTAAAAATAAATTAAAAATCATAAAATATCTTTATTTATAATTTATTTATTTATTTTAAAAATTATATTTTAATTAAATAAAAAATTATATTATTTTAATAATTTTTTAAAATATTAATACTGTTCTCCTTTTAACAATTATCACATTTAATGATGCACTTTTTTATTATTTTAATAAATATAATTACTTTTAAATACTTTTTAAATAAACACTTAAATTATTTAAATAATTTTATTAAATAATTAATTATTATTTTTAAATTAATTTATAAATTAAAAAATAAATTTTAAATAAAAAATTAAAAAAATAAATAGTTAAATTAAATAAATAATAATTTCTTTAACTAAAATTTTTATCACTGAATTTAGAGTTTATTATAAAAATATTTTAAAAAATTAGAAAATTACTGTAAAATTTAAATTATTTGTAATAATAATGTGATGTGTTAAAAAAATCAATTGAGTTAATATTTTTATATTAAATTATATTATTCGTCAGATGATGATTGGGCCAACACATCAATCAATAACTATTAATTTGACCAGCGAACTTATTAGATGGGCAAATTTTTTTCTTTTTTCAGGAAATGAAGAGAAAAAAAAAATTTACTTATAATAAGAGTATTATTAAATAAATTTATATACATTAAAATTAATTATTTGATTGAATCATTTTTTGAAACACATTTTCTCATATTAACTTAATATATTTGAAATAATTATTAATATTTTTAATAAAATTATATTTTTTATTATAACAAAATTTGTTTTTTCATAAACTACTGTAAAAGTTTTAGATAAATTATCATCTTTGGTGATTGAATATTTTTAACGAGAATATTTATTTTGATAGCGATTTCATCCAATCAAATAATATCTAATTTAAATTTTGAAAAAAAAATCACATATATTTCATAGTATTGCATATTGCAATAAATAGTAGACCTAATCCAACTAATTTGAAATAGACATTAGAAAATGATTTCATGTGACATAACAATAGGAAAGCTAAAACCATGAAATTGATGTGGATGTAGACTTGGCCTTAGGGGGAGAAATAAGAAAAGTCATTGTTTTAATTGTATTTTTTAAACATCAATTTAATTAGATAAATATTTAATTAATAATAAATAAAATATAATACAAATATTATTTTCTCCATTTTTAGACGGCACTCTGTAGGATTTTTTGAAAAATCTTCGGAATCTCCAATAAATTTAAAATTTTAATAAATGATGCAAATGATATCAATTTTATAAGTTTCACTTAGTGATCCATAAATAAATAAATTTTGAAATGATAAATATCAATTGACATATCTTGTTCGATTACACTGTAAATGAGTAAAGGGTGTTACATTTAGTGGTGTTAAATTAAATTAAAAAAATAATTTTTTATAATAAAAATATTATAATATACGATATTAATTATTATAATATTTTTATTAAAATAATATTTATATTTTATTTAAAATATGAAATAAAATAATTAAAAAAATTAAAACTAAGCTGGACACTACTATAAGCAGAGTCCAGCTTTTATTTTATATTTTAATTTTTTATTTAATTAAAATTTAATTTAATTTTAAATTAAAAAATAAATTTTTATAATAAAAATATTATAATTTATAATATTAATTATTATAATATTTTTATTAAAATAATATTTATATTTTATTTAAAATATAAAATAAAATAATTAAAAAATTAAAACTAAAATTGGACGTCCAATTTTTATTTTTAAATTTTAATTATTTTATTTTAATAAATTTTTATATTTTAATTTTTATATAATAAAAATATTATAATTTATAATATTAATTATTATAATATTATTTATTAAAATAATATTTTATATTTTATTTAAAATATAAAATAAAATAATTAAAAAATAAAAATAAAAATTTGGATGCTACTATACTATAAATAACGTCAGTTTTAGTTTTAGTTTTAAAACTGAATATTATTATAAATAGTGTCGAACCCTCAAAACTCTATTATAATTAGCGTCTGTTTTAATATCTTCCACCTTAGTATAATTTATCACATTTTAATAATTGTATTCAAACTCACCCTTTTTTATATATTTTTTTATTCTACCTTTGGTAAAAAACCCTATTCTATTCTAGAGGGTTGTTTTGTTCATTTTCCTTGTTTAAAACAAATTAAGTATGACAAAATTTATAAGAACTTGTTTTGTTCTCTTTAATTATTAATGTAAAAGTTAACATAATGAAAAATTTTAAATTACAGATAAATTTAAGCATTTAAAAATCTTAAAATGTTAGAATATTATATTGTAGTTTAGATTGAAATTGCATTTGTGTCCTCTCTTACATTTCTCACATGTTAAAGTCCGCCACAGAAATAGGGAACGAAGCTAGAACCATGCAACAGTTTTCGATCCCATTTAACCAAAAGTCTGCCACTATATTAACTTCCTTGAACAAGACAAAACACCATTAAGAGCATGTTTTGAAACTTTCATGTTGCCCAGATAAGCAGAGGATCCCATGAAGCCATGTCGAATTAAAATACCCAAAGCAGCTATCAACCCAGAAGTGAGAGAGCATGCCTTACCCCATATAGGCCATAAAGATTCCTCTAGAGCTACCACAAGGATCCAAAGATGCCAAGTGAACATCAGCAAAACCCCATAGGCCACAAAGAGTAAGGAGAACAGGCACAAGAGAGAAGACAATTTATCACTGAGAGGGAACCGAAAGAGGGCAAATTATTAAATAAACTTGTGAATGTCCACCCTCACCATATAGGTTGTGAGTCCTATACTTTTAAATTTAAAAAATAATTAATTTTTTATGAGTGATAAATATATTATTTTTTAATGTACTAAATGTATTCAATAACTAGTCCCACAGAGGCAAAGGGATCAGTGTCAAAACCAACCAGTAAGGCTGCATCCTTTCCAGTTCCGCTTACAAAAAAATTAACTAGAGTCGAGTCCGGCTCGGAAAATGTAAGCCCAAGCTGCTTATCGACCTAGACTATTTGAAGGGCCCCTTCGTGGGGTTCTAGAGGTTGAGCCCAAGAATCTTCAAGCCCGTTTAGCTAATTAAGTTCTCACAAGATTGGAACTGATGCACTTTATTCTTTCACATCTTTAATTTACACTTAGTTTCTTTTACCACGTTACTTATATATTTGTGGTTTAATTTCTTTAAATGTAATTTTCTGAATTTTTTCATATATAATATAATGTTATTGTAATATATTATTTTTAATAACTAATTAAATTTAGTCATTTATCGTCATAATACTGAATTATCATGATTTTTATATGGTTTAGGATTTTTTTTTTTAGAAATTAGTTTAGGATTTCTTTAATTCTATTATCTATATGTATGTAAATAATTTAGGATTAAACCGTCCTCTTGTTCTATTATTAATAATGCACGTATTATGTTACTTTTATAAATAGTATTAGCAGTGTGTATGTATTAGTTCCATCTCGTTATTCCTTCCCTCCCACATTATCAACTCTCTTTCAGGGGAGAGAGAATTTTTCCCTAGTTTTTAACTTTTTTTCTAAGCCTTGGCCTCTACCTTTGTCATCCATCGGCCTCCTCTGGGCTTTTTACTGTATAAGGGTAAGTTAAAAATAGAAATTACAAAAAATGGGTGTGATATGAAAAATTTACGAGATCAGGGTGAGAAAAATCAAAACTCCTAAAAACGCTAGTGTCAGTAGTGTTTTAATGCTCAAAACGCTATCATTGATAGCGTTTTGTGCAAATTAAAAAAAAATAAAAAAAAAAAAGCTGGACGCTACTATAAGTAGCGTCCAGCTAATATTTTAAATAAAATATAAATATTATTTTAATAAATAATATTATAATAATTAATATTATATATTATAATATTTTTATTATAAAAAATTATTTTTTAATTTAAAATTAAATTAAATTTTAATTAAATAAAAAATATAAAATATTATTATAATAAAAAAAATTAAAAAAATTAAATGAAAATCTGGACGCTACTGTAAGTAGCGTCCAGTTTCTTATTTAATTTTAAATTATTTTATTTTTACATTTTAAATAAAAATATAAATATTATTTTAATAAATAATAGTATAATAATTAAAATCATATATTATAATTTTTTATTATAAAAAATTATTTTTCAATTTAAAATTAAATTAAAAAAATATAAAAAATTTGTAATGTAATTTAATTTTAATTTTTAATTTAATTTAATTTTTAATTGAAAAATAATTTTAATTTTTTATTTAATTAAAAATATTATTTTAATAAATAAAATCATAATATTTAATATTATATATTATAATATTTTTATTATTATAAAATATTATTTTTTAATTTAAAATTAAATTAAAATTTAATAAAATAAATAAAAAATAAATAAAAATTTAAGAAAAATTAGACGCTACTTATAGTAACGTCCAATTTTTCTTTTAATTTTTAATTATTTTATTTTATATTTTAAATAAAATATAAATATTATTTTAATAAATAAAATTATAATATTTAATAATATATATTATAATATTTTTATTATAAATATTATTTTTTAATTTAAAATTAAATTAAAATTTAATAAAATAAAAAATAAAAAAAATAAATAAAAAGTTTAAGAAAAATTGGACGCAATTTTTCTTTTAATTTTTAATTATTTTATTTTATATTTTAAATAAAATATAAATATTATTTTAATAAATAAAATTATAATATTTAATAATATATATTATAATATTTTTATTATAAATATTATTTTTTAATTTAAAATTAAATTAAAATTTAATAACATAAAAAATAAAAAAAAATAAAAATTTAAGAAAAATTGGACCCAATTTTTCTTTTAATTTTTAATTATTTTATTTTATATTTTAAATAAAATATAAATATTATTTTAATAAATAAAATTATAATATTTAATAATATATATTATAATATTTTTATTATAAATATTATTTTTTAATTTAAAATTAAATTAAAATTTAATAACATAAAAAATAAAAAAAAAATAAAAATTTAAGAAAAATTGGACGCTACTATAAGTAGCGTCCAATTTTTCTTTTAATTTTTAATTTTATTAAATTTTTTATTTTATTAAATTTTAATTTAATTTTAAATTAAAAAATAATATTTATAATAAAAATATTATAATATATATTATTAAATATTATAATTTTATTTATTAAAATAATATTTATATTTTATTTAAAATATAAAATAAAATAATTAAAAATTAAAAAAAAATTGGACGCTACTTATAGTAGCGTCCAATTTTTCTTAAACTTTTTATTTATTTTTTTTTATTTTTATGTTATTAAATTTTAATTTAATATTAAATTAAAAAATAATATTTATAATAAAAATATTATAATATATATTATTAAATATTATAATTTTATTTATTAAAATAATATTTATATTTTATTTAAAATATAAAATAAAATAATTAAAAATTAAAAGAAAAACTGGACGCTACTATAAGTAGCGTCCAATTTTTCTAAAATTTTTATTTATTTTTTATTTATTTTATTAAATTTTAATTTAATTTTAAATTAAAAAATAATATTTTATAATAATAAAAATATTATAATGTATAATATTAAATATTATGATTTTATTTATTAAAATAATATTTTTAATTAAATAAAAAATTAAAATTATTTTTCAATTAAAAATTAAATTAAATTAAAAATTAAAATTAAATTACATTACAAATTTTTTATATTTTTTTAATTTAATTTTAAATTGAAAAATAATTTTTTATAATAAAAAATTATAATATATGATTTTAATTATTATACTATTATTTATTAAAATAATATTTATATTTTTATTTAAAATGTAAAAATAAAATAATTAAAAATTAAATAAAAAACTGGACGCTATCATTTAATTTTTTTAAATTTTTTTATTATAATAATATTTTATATTTTATATTTAATTAAAATTTAATTTAATTTTAAATTAAAAAATAATTTTTTATAATAAAAATATTATAATATATAATATTAATTATTATAATATTATTTATTAAAATAATATTTATATTTTATTTAAAATATTAAAAAAATTAAAACAAAGCTGGACGCTACTTATAGTAGCGTCCAACTTTATTTTTTTAATTTGCACAACGCTATCAATGATAGCGTTTTGAGCGATAAGCATCTTGACACTAGCATTTTTAGGAGTTTTGACGTTTGTCCCCCTGATCTCGTAAATTTTTCATATCGCACCCATTTTTTGTAATTTCTATTTTTAACTTATCCTTATACGGTAAAAAGCCCGCCTCCTCTACACTAATGGAGCAGGGAGGATGTCTTCCCCTGTCTCAGAAGTGGATTTTCCCTCCCCCTTTCTAGCAAGGTAGTGAATAAATAATGAGAGCTTTTTTTTGTAGTAGATCCGGAGGCAACTTGGGAGGTTATTTAGTTATGGTGTTGCATGTAGAAGTTTGGTTTGTACTAGGTTTGCATGCAGGGATTGGCTCTGTTCTGGGATATATTTTAGTGGATGGGTGCTCGTGGTAGCCTTGGGAAGGCATCTCTAGGGTCACTCCACCGGCCTTGCTTCATTTGGTCATGACCTTGGCGGTTATAAGAGATTGAGACGCTAATGAGCCCTACCTTTGAACTCTCTGGCCCATAGAAATGGTTCTGAGGTATTGCTTATTGGTTTTGGAAGTTGAGGTTCAATCAGCTGCTTGAGAGCCTCTCTATGCCTTGATTGGTTTGTTTTCATCAGCGAAGGCTGATTTCCCTTCTTTTAGATAGTGGAGATTGACGATGTTGTTTGATGGTTTCTCTTAGTCTTGGTTAGTTGAGCTACAAGTGGTGCTACTAAGAAGATAACTTCTCCTTCTGTAGTAGCTAG
Source organism: Hevea brasiliensis (assembly GCF_030052815.1). Classification (NCBI taxonomy): domain Eukaryota; kingdom Viridiplantae; phylum Streptophyta; class Magnoliopsida; order Malpighiales; family Euphorbiaceae; genus Hevea; species Hevea brasiliensis. The sequence goes on along the minus strand of NC_079499.1, from coordinate 9,330,783 downwards.
GTGTTTTTTTATGATGGGCCTAAGGCCCTAGTTTCCATAAAGCAATGCTTATGGGCCTTAATTCTTTTTTGTGATTTCGATGTATTTGGGTTTATAATGTTAAAATGTAATTTGACCACGAACCATGTAATTTTTAAGATGTAATGTCCTGAATTTTTAAATAATTATTTTATATGAGAATTAACTGGTTTGCCAAGCCTAGAAGGGACATTATGATGTTGTTGTGATGTGGGCCTAAGGCCTTTGGATTTAAAAGTATTGTTTGAGTTGCTTTGTAGGTTGGGTAGGTCCTATGTACAAAGAAAACTCTGCTGAATTTTCAGCTTAAAATAGGATGTCCTTGACTCTTTAAATTCTTGTTTTGAGTTAATACTGATAAAATTCATGCATACAATTGTTTAGGTGATCAAAGTCAACCTTCTTTCTCCGTCCAATTGCCACAGTAATTTCTGGTTAATCTGTGAACAGATATTAATTTTATTTATAATTTCAATATTATTATATATTCAAGGCATGCCCATGCATTCACTTATAAATATATGTATATAGTTAATTACCAGGCACACCTTTTATTACATATTTATTTGATGAAATTATTGTGGATATCGCCTTAGGGTAATTTAGAGTTGTGTGCGTGTGTCGGCGTGCATGTGGTGTGATTATGAACATGGATAGGACGGGTAGTCGCGGCTGGAGCTTGACTCGCTGGGACCCAATCCTTATATGTGGATAAGTCGAGGTGAGTTGATCTCGCTGGGACCCAATCCTTAGAGTTGATCTCGCTGGCCACCGCATTTGGATTATTAAGAGAAAGTTCGGTTCGAGTTGATTGATGCATACATTTTGCATAGTCATTTAGGTCTAATTTCATAGCTATTTTATTCTATTATTAGTTATTTTTAGCTAATTTCATTAGTTAATTAGTTAGTTTTCCATAATTGTTGATTTTGGATTAATTTGTATCTTTTACTTTGTTTTGTAGGAAAAATGGTGTTTTGAAGGTGAGAGAAATTTTGCCATTGTGGAGTGACTTCTACAGCCAAAAATGTCAAAAACAAGTTTTCAAGCTGAAATATGCATTGATCAAATTGTTCATAACTTGCCGCATAAGCTATGCAGATTTGCATAAGGAGAAAAATCAACATTCCAGAACCAGCGAAATGTGCATAAGGAGTGCATAGCTTATGCACATTCTGCCTCCCTTATGCACCTTCACGGAATTGTGCATAGCCTATGCACCAAGTCATGCGGTTCGCATAAGTGAACGAGAATCGAAAGCTGCGTAGAGGCGCATAACTTATGCGATCCACTTATGCGATCCATAAGAGTTCATTAATGAGCTGGCAGAAGATTCCCTCAGATAATTTCACCTAGAACATACCATTTTAGGGCTCCATGTCAGAAAAATGCTATAAATAGTCTCATTTTCCCATTTTTAAGGGAGGAGAAAAAGGAGCAGAAAAGGAAAGGAGAGGAGAGGCGAATTTGAAGAGTCATTTTCACCTTCCACACCATTTTCAACCAAGATTTGCATTTCTTTCTTTCCTTACATTTTCCTACATTTCTAGTGTTTAATTTCTTTTTTTCTTAGCTTAGATTAAAGCTTATTTTCATATAAACTCAGATTTTCTTGTAAACATTATGGATAGTGAGTAGTTTACTTTTGATTCTAGAGTAAGGGTTGTAATATTTAAGATATTTTGTGGATTTTGATTGGGTAATCCATATTTTGTGGTCTTAATGAGTTTTATTCATTTCTTGTGTACTTAATGACATGCTTAGTGTAGGATCCCATTAAGTAATGTTCTTAATCCATGGTTGAAGCACCGAAAGGAGAAGGCCTTGTGATAGATAATCAAGGAATTGGACTTAATTAACTTAGATCTAGAAATAGACTAAGGATTAAGAGGATTCACAGATTAATTAAAGAACTTAATGGGTCTTAATTAATTCTAACTCCACGAAAGTAGGATTAGTTTGATTAAGGCACTCTTTGTCTCACTCGAAAGGGTATTCAAAGGATTTAAGAATTAATCTCCTTAAAACCATAAGTTTCACAAAATTGGATAATCAATTTAAAATCCCAAAATAACTCGAATATGAAATCCCGAACTCCGGAATCGCCTTTTTTATCATTGCTAATTTTCAATTGAATTTAATTGCTTGCCATTTTAAATCTTGCCATATTTGAACTTGCTTATTTCAATTTGATGCAATTTTAGCTTAATTAATACATTGATGAATAGAATATTAATTTTGCACATATAGATTTCACATTCTCAATACCCATCAATTCATTACTTTAATTTTAAAAATACTTCGATTTAGTCAACTTTTATATCAAAAATTCAATCATTAACTCAACTCCTCGTGGGAACGATATCTTTACTGTATTACTTGTACGACCCGTGCACTTGCGGTTGGGCCACATCATTGATTTCGCTGGCAGGTATTGGGATTAAGAAAGTTGTATAGGGAATCAACTCTCATATGTATATATATATATATTGATGTGACACACGGGTGTGTGAGTACTCCAAATTATCTTTTGTGCGAATATTGTTTGAATTGTTTGAAATTATATGTGAATATTGCATTTCATACATAGGAATGTATTAGGTTTAGATAGTTATAGAAATTGTATTTAAAATCAATATCTTACTATATGAATCGAAGGTTCACCCATGTTCAACTATTTTTCTTCAGGTGACAGGTGGACTCTTTTTGTGAATAATCTATTTCCTTTCTTGCAAGTTTACCAGCAATAGCTTAGTTATATTTCATTTCCTTGATTTACAATATAGAACTCTACATGCGCTAGTAGCGTTCTAATCTTGATTGGGACTGTAATGATTTATTTCTTTGAAGCTATAAATATATTATATGGGTATGTTGGAATGTTGAGATAAGTATTTACCTTGGATGAGGGAGCTGAGCTCCCATTTGATTATTTATTATTTTGAGAATTGTGAGGGTGAGTTGAGCTCCCTAAATTGAGTTATTTTGTGTTTAAAGGTTGGGTGAGTTAATACTTCCTGTTGGGTAGTCCAATTTATGGTCAAACTCTCCCTGTTTGATTTCTTAAATTTGGACTGCAATTATGGGCCTTATGGTTAGGCTAGGGATAGTTAGGCTTACTATGGGCTTTGGGGACCTTATGCTGACCCAAGCCCTAGTGTTGATCCAGCCTAGAATTTGAGTCGTGACAAAGTTGATATCAGAGCTTAGGCTCTAGATTCATGGGAAAGTGAGTACCTAAAGTTGTCACAGGTGGAGTATAGGATCCTGTTTCATCTTCTTCTATAATTCCTTATTTCTAAATTTTGCATTATTTCTTAGGTAGTGTAAGAGTGTTTTATTTTAGTGTCTCAATTTTCATGGAGTACATGGTGGTGTAAACTAGAGTTGGCAGGCATATTGAGGTCTACCATGCGGATGCGTACTCTAAAAAATGTTGTATTTCTGTCAATATGAGGCTAGCGATGTGCCTATCTAGTGCAAGGCATAAGTATATAAAGGTGAGTTATGACAGTATAGTTGCCCTAATTAGGGTTGAGAGTACCACTGCTAGTAGTCGTAAGTGGATAGCCCAGTTAGAGTGAATTTATAGTATCAGGGGGTTAAAGAGAAATGAGAGGTTGGGAAACCTAGTCCGTTAGGATGTATCATAGTAACTTATGTAATGTTCTCGATGTTTATGCTGTAAGCTACAGATTACAGTACTGATATGGGATTATTATGTAGAACTACGTGCATCCCCAATGTGTTTCCTAAGGGTGTTTGCAGATGGCCTTTACTATGGTGTAGTTATGCCAAAACAGAGTTTTATTTCTATAAAGGAATTGAGAACTCCTAATTAAGGGTTTAAAACCCTTGAGCTAAAACATTGAAGGTCACAATTGGGTGGTAACTAGAGTCGATAACTCGGTTACCCTAGCATGAGCTAGAGTTATATTAGGAGTTATCATAAGACTAGAGATTTTAGTTTAATTATAAAGTAAAGGTAACACCTACAGAGTGAGACCATCTAGTTTTTGGTATGGGATCTTGGATAGTTTTTGCATTACGATGGACATTTTGCCTAAAGTTTAGTAAGAATAGTATATCCTTTGTGTGCCAACGAGGTGCAAAGTACAACCTTATTGCCTAAAGGAGATCGAAGGCTACGAATAATGTTCATAGCTTGTGAAATGATGCTTTAAGGAGTTTACAGTATGATAAGAGAGTAGATAGCCTGACATGGTTATGGCAAGGTGACAGATACAGTACCTCCTTTACAGTTAGTTGTGATGTAGGATATAGTCTTATCCTTTCAGGAGAGACAAAAGTTTATTACTAGTGATGGTGATCTATGAAATAGTATCCCAAATGAGACTGTAGAGTGAGGTAGAGAGTTATTAGCTCAGGTATTCTGGAGAGGGTGCAAGTTCTATTATAGGAATCATAAGTGATCAGATCATGATAGATGTAAAGCCTTTGAATTGAATGATGGGTTTGGGTACCCAATATCTTAAGTTTTGGCTAATTTAATGGATATGGGAAAATAAAATCCCTACAGATCCCCTCCTTAAGGTAGTAGAGGGTAGTATGTAGTCTAAAGGATAGGGACAGATATCACACAGTAAATACATGGCTGCAATTCCCTGAGTTTCTTTTCAACTTCTTATTACTCAAGAAAAGATTATACTCTAAATAGAATAATGTTAAGGGCAGTAATTCAGCAAAGGCAAATTACAAAATTCTAGTAAATATAGGAAGTGTAGAAATGAAAATTTTGATAATTGGTTGCAGATATAGCATAACTCGAATGCCAGTGGAAGTACTAGCTAGAGTGGTCAAAGGACCAATTCTAAGTAACATCGAGTTGTAGATGACTTGGTAAAGATAGTGAAAAGATACAAGTTTCTAACCGGACAGTTAGGTCAAGAAAGAAAATAGAGCTAAAGAATAAAATAGTCAAAGTTTGGATTTGGGTAAGATAAAATAAGTTGGCTAAAGAACAAACTGAAAGGCATAGATTAGGATAAGATTAGGAAGAGTAGAGTCTGGATACAGAGGAAACTAAATGTGATTCTAAGACAAGTAAACGAGGTAATAAAAAAAGTAAAGATCGAGAGCTTAGAAAAGGATGACATTAAGGAGAATGTTTGTCATGGTATAGAATCCAGAAATGCAGAACTCAGAGCAAGTCATAGTTAGTGCAGTGTTAGGAGCCAGAACATGAAGCTTAGAGTTGTAGGATTAGAATAGACTTTGTCCATTTTCTGTCCCTAATTTAGAATAAGGGACAATGTGACAAAGACCATTTAAATTGTTAATAGTATGAGGAAAATTATGTGAGGTATGCAACCAAAGTAGGTAGTAACTAGAGGGTGTGCAATGTTAACTTGAACTATTTTATCATACAAAAAAGTGAAGTCAGTAGATAATAAGTTGAATAAAACTCAACCTAATGGATTTAAATATGCCTGATGAGAGAAAAGAATGAGGGATAATAGCACAAAAATTTGATCCTAGAATTCAGAATGGTGAGACCTAAAGTCTATAATCGGGAGCTAGGCAAGTGTTTTTAGTATGACCAACTGAGTAACTTTATAAGGAAACATGAGTGACAGTTTGATAATAGGTAACAGAATAATAATAGAGGATAGGACAGGCATAAATGTTACTCACAAGTTACTAAGAAGTATAAAGATGAAAGTAATGAATGTAAGACTAGAGATAGTTCTGAAAGGATTTGATAGTGGGAGGTATCTTCTAGAATACCACAGAAGATAGGGACACAGGATAATGATACTAGGTATGAAATAGAAATGGAGTGTAAACAGATATAGTAAATTATGAGATTATATGTCAGGCAAAGCAATGGTACAATAAGGAGTTGGTGCAGTGAAATCCTGTAGGTGAAGCATAATAATTGCCAAGAGATGATGAAAATTAAAGAGAAGAATCAAGAGATATGGATAAATTTGAGGCTGAAGTCTGGAAAGCTGTAGGCAATAGATGTGGCTATACTAAGAAGAATGAATGTGTAAAGTATCTTGTCTAGGATTGTGATACAACACCCATTTCTCACTAACATGATAGTTCTTGTGGAAATTATAGGTTCAAAGATACCTATCTAACCATGAAGAGCAATTCCTACAAAGGATAGTAGGGAACGATAATGTTTTAATGGTCATGTTAAGAAGGAGATACATGAAGAATCATCCATGGTGAATGGCCTATGTTCCATAAAATGAGTAGCAGGTTAGTACTATAGTATGATACTATATGGTGGATGTGCCGGTGGAAACCAATCGCAGAGTTAAAATTAAGAAATAATAAAAAGGTGTATTTTCATATTCCTAAAGTAGAAGAGTTTAGCTTTGATGGTGACAAAAGTGTAGCTCCATACAATCTAGCCTAAGCCATAAGTGCTAGAAAGATGTTAAGACGTGGCTATCAAGGTTATGTGACACTAGTGAGGGACACATCTGTTGAAGGTACTTGTGTAGAAAATATACATGTTGTTAGGGAATTTATCGATATTTTTCTTAAGGAGCTACCTGGGATGCCACCTGATAGGGAGATTGAATTCCGCATAGATACTGTGCTGGGTACAAACCCCATTTCTGTACCACCCTATAGGATAGCGCTAGTGGATTTAAGAGAATTGAAAGAATAGCTACAAAAGCTTCTAGACTAGGGTTTTATCTAGCTAAGCACATCACCTTAGGATGCTCCTGTTTTGCTTATAAGGAAAAAGGATGTGTCATTGAGGTTGTGCATTGACTATAGATAGTTGAACAAGGTAACAGTTAAGAATAAGTATCCATTCCCTTGGATTGATGACTTATTTGACCAGCTACAAGGAGCAAGATACTTCTCTAAGATAAACCTACGATCGGGGTATCATTAGTTGAGAATAAGGAGTGAGGATGTGTCAAAAATAGCATTCAGGACTAGGTATGGTTATTATGAGTTCTTGATGATGTCGTTTGGACTTACTAATGCCCCAGCAGCCTTTATAGATCTAATGAACAAGGTGTTTAGACCATTCCTAAATCGCTGTCATTGTTTTTATGGAAGACATTTTAGTATATTCCCGAACCGAGGAAGAACATGCTTAGCATTTAAGGATGGTGTTGTAGACCTTGAGGAAGCATCAGCCGTATGCTAGGTTTTTCAAAGTGTGAGTTCTCACTGGAAAGTATTTCATTCTTGTGACATGTGATATCTAGTAAAGGCATTTAAGTGAATCCCAAGAAAATTAAAGCAGTAACTGATTGGCTTAGGCCTACTACAATCATCGAGTTGCGAAGTTTTCTAAGCTTAGCAGATTATTACAGGCACTTTGTATAGATCGTCTCCAGGATAGTAGCTCCTCTAACATAGTTGACTCAAAAGAATGTTCTGTTTTTCTGATTAGATGAGTGTAAGAAAAGCTTCTAGAAGCTTAAGGACTGTTTAATTTCAGCTCCTGTGTTAACTTTGCCTGTTAGTGGAGAAGGGTATATGGTATACTGTAATACTTTTAGAGTTGAATTAGGGTGTATTTTGATACAACATGGTAAAGTGATGACTTATGCTTCTAGATAGTTAAAGAAGCATGAGCAGAATTACTCCACTCATGATCTAGAAATGGCAGTTGTTGTCTTTGCACTGAAAATTTGAAGGCACTACCTGGATGGCAAAACGTGCGAGATATATACTGACCATAAAAGTTTAAAATACATCTTCCAGTGGAGGGATTTAAATTTGAGGCAGAGGAGATAGATGGAGCTTCTGAAGGACTATAATTGCACTATCCAATACTACCCAAGTAAAGCGAATGTAGTGGCAGATGTTTTGAGCAGGAAGTCTTCTAGTAGCTTGGCACATATAACAACAGAGAGGAGACCATTGATATAGGAGTTGCATGAATTATTGGATCAAGGGTTGATGTTGGATATAGCTGCTTTGGGTGGGGGTGAGCAAATTTCGATTTAAACCATAAAATCGAATCGAATCGAGTCAATTCGATTCAATTGATTCGGTTTTAAAATTCAATTGGTTCAGTTTGGTTTATAAATTTTGATAATTTTGGTTAATCGGTTTGATTCAATTATTTTCATAAAAAATCGATAAAATCCGAACCGAACCAAAATATTATATATATATATATATATATATATATATATATTAAGGAAACCCCATGATTTTTTAGTTTTGATTTCTAAGTTTTTTTTTATGTTTTTATTATTGAGATTTAATGTTGAAAATATGAAATCTTACAAAATTTAATTTAATCGATTTAAAGCCGAACCGAATCGATATTTATCAATTTGGTTCAGTTTGGTTCCCTCTTAATGATCAGTTTGGTTCGATTTTTAAAATTTTATATTTTCAGTTTTCTATTTTATCGGTTCGGTTCGGTTTGAAACCAAACCGATCATTTGCACACCCCTAGCTTCGGGTGCACTTTTGGTACATTTCAGAGTATGGCCGAATCTGTAGGACAGAATTAGAGTTTTCTAGCATAGGAATCCATAATTAATGCAGATTGTGGAAAGGGTGCAATAGAGAGAAGATTGTGAATTTGGGTTTGATGAAGATGGTATCCTTATGTAAGGCTCTAGGGTATGTAAGCTAGATGTGAACAACCTAAGAAATGAAATAATGCAAGAAGCACATTATACACCTTACAATGTTTACCCAAGATGTACAAAGATGTACCATGATGTGAAGGATAGGTACTAGAAGAATGATATGAAGAGAGACATAGTAGACTTTGTGTCTAAGTGTCTAACTTGTCAGAAAGTAAAGTTTGAGCATCATAGGCCATCAGAGAAGTTACAAGAGATTCCCATAACAAAGTGGAAGTGGGAATGATCACCATGGACTTTGTGACTGGATTGCCTTGTACTACCCAAGGGTATGATTCTATATGAGTGATTGTGGACCGTCTGACCAAGTCAACTCACTTTTTGCCTATACGGACCACCTATTCTATTACTCAGTATGCAAGGTTGTACATCCGTGAGATAGTCGGATTGTATGGAATTCCTACTTCCATAATATCTGACAGAGGGTCCCAATTTACTTCTTGATTTTGGAGGAAACTTCAAGAAGCACTTGGCACACAGCTGAATTTTAGTATAGCCTTCTACCCACAGACAGATGAATAATCTGAAAGGACAATTCAGACATTAGAGGATATGCTTCACATACGTGTTATAGATTTTGGAGGTCAATGGGACGATCAACTACCATTAGTGGAGTTTTCTTATAATAACAGCTATCATTCCAGTATTAGAATGGCACTCTATGAGGCATTATATTATAAGAAGTGTTGGATAGAAGTTGGAGAGGCAAGAGTACATGATTTAGATCTAGTGCAGTATACTTCAGAGATGGTTCCTTTGATTAAGGAACATTTAAAGACAGCTTTCAGCAGATAGAAGAGTCATGCAGATCCAAAGAGGAAAGATGTAGAATTTACAGTGGGTGATTATGTGTTCTTAAAGGTCTCTCCTATGAAATGGTTATGAGATTTAGAAAGAAAGGCAAGTTGGCACCCCGTTACATAGAAACTTTTGAGATCACAAACAAAGTGGGAGTAGTTGCTTATCGGTTGGAGTTGCCACCAAACCTTTCTCATGTTCACTCAGTGTTTCATATTTCCATGCTTAGGAAATATGTTTCCGACCCTTCTTATGTGCTGTAACCAGACACAGTGGAGTTAAATGAGAACTTGACTTTGAGGAACAACCAGTGGCCATAGTGGATTATTAGATGAGGCAGCTTTGGTCAAAATAAATCTCTATGGTTAAAGTCCTGTGGAGAAGTCAATCTATAGAGGAATGCACCTGAGAGTCAGAATGAGATATGCACAACAATTACCTATACTTATTTAGTATGTAACTTAGTGTATTTGTTCTAACTTGTATAAAAATTTGAAGACTAATTTTCTATAAGAAAGGAAGAATGTAAGGTCTTGAATTTTTAAATAATTATTTTAGGTAGGAATTAACTAGTTTGCTAGGCCCAGGAGAGACATTGTGATGTTATTGTGATGTGGGCCTAAGGCATTTGGATTTAGAAGTATTATTTGAGTTGCTTTGTAGGTTGGATGTGTCCTAGATATAAGGAAAACTCTACTAGATTTTCGACTTAAAATAGGATGTCCTTGACTCTTTAAATTCTTGTTTTGAGTTAATACTAATAAAATTCACGCATATAATTGTTTAGGTAATGAAAGTCAACCTTCCTCCTCTGTCCAGCCCCTACAGAGATTTCTGGTTGATCTGTGAGTAGATATTAATTTTATTTATAATTTCAATATTATTATATATTCAAGGCATGCCCATGCATTCACTTATAAATATATGTATATAGTTAATTACTAGGCACGCCTTGTATTACATATTTATTTGATGAAATTACTTTGGATATCATCTTAGGGTAATTTGGAGCTATATGCGTGTGTCGATGTGTGTGTGGTGTAATTATGGATATGGGTAGGATGGGTAGTCGCGGCTGAAGCTTGACTCGCTGGGACTCGATCCTTATATGTTGATAAGTCGGGGTGAGTACAGCTTTAAGTTAATCTCGCTGACTCCCGCGTTTGGATTATTAAGAGAAAGTCTGGCTTGAGTTAATTTCACTGGTAGGTGTTGGGATTAAGAAAACTATATAGGGGATCAACTCTCATATGTATATACACATTGATGTGACACATGGGTGTGTGAGTGCTCCAAATTATCTTTTGTGCAAATATTGTTTGAATTGTTTGAAATTATGTGTGAATGTTGCATTTCATACATAGAAAGGTATTAGGTTTAGATAGTTATAGAAATTGTATTTAAAATCAATATCTTACTCTATGAGTCAAATGCTTATCCCTGTTCAACTATGTTTTCTCAGGTGACAGGTGGACTCTTTCTGTGAATAACTTGATTCCTTTCTAGGTTTACCAGCAGCAGCTTAGTTATATTTCATTTTCTTGATTTACAATCTAAAACTCTGCATGTGCTAGTAGTGTTCCAATCTTGATTGGGACTATGATAATTTATTTCTTTGAAGTTGTAAACATATTATATGGGTATATTGGAATGTTGAGATGAGTATTTAATTTGGATGAGGGAGTTGAGCTCCCATTTGATTATTTATTATTTTGAGGATTATGAGGGTGAGCTGAACTCACCAAATTGAGTTATTTTGTGTTTACAGGTCAAGTGAGTTAATACTCTCCACTGAGTAATCTAATTTATGGTCGAATTATGTCCATTTGATTTCTTGAATTTGGACTACAATTATAGGTCTTATGGTTAGGCTGGGGATAGTTAGGCTTACTATGGACTTTGGGAGCCTTATACTGACCCAAGCCCTAGTGTTTGTCTAATCCAAAATTTTGGTCGTGACATAAGAGAAGTTACCAAAAAGTATCATGTGGTTTCACCCATTTTTTACTTCGAGGTCTATAATTCATTTTGTGATAAAATGGTACCCTGAAATTTTGTATCATTAGCAAATGACAACTGTCCTTCTACTCTTTGTCAAAAGCTGTTGACGTGGAAGAGAAAGCTACTGAAATGAAATATAAAATAATGAGAAAATTACAAAAAAAGTACCATATAATTTCACCCATTTTTACTTTAGGGTTTAAGGTTTACTTTATAACAAATTGATACCTTGTGGTTACACTTGGATAGCAAACCACAACATTTTTCTGACGCTGTTAATTTTCACTGATGTAGCATTAAAATAATATTTCTAATTATTCTTAATAATAAAAAAAAGAAAGAAAAATAACTCACACCCGCCAAGATATCTCATAGAAGAAAGAGACTTTATTCACTTTGAGCATGGTGATTCCAAAAGTGATGGTATGCTAATGTGGAGTTTTGCATGAAAACCCTAACTTTCGAAATCACCTTCAACAGATTTTTGAACTTAGAGTTTGCACTTTCACTTTCGAAATTACTATCAAGGATCGCTGATCTAGCATAAACTTTCGGCTGATACCTTTCTTCACTTTAGGGATGACTTCCATCAAGATTACCTTAAGAAGTTTATGGTTAAAGCTAGCCCCCAAACTCCCTAGCTCTTCTAGACACCATGTTATATTTTTCTAGTCTAAATACTTGGTCATCAGAAAATGCTGGAACTATCAAATGGAGTTTTCCAAAAAGAACATGCATAAACTTCCATGGTATTTTGAAAGTGAAATATCTCATATTTTGGTTATTTTTAGGAGTTAAATAATTCACTTGGTTTGCTAATGATAAAAAACCTCAAGGTACCACTTTGTCACAAAATGAAACACGGACGCTGAAGTAAAAATGAACAAAACCACATGATACTTTCTTTTTTAATTTTCATTTTTTTTATTCCATATCGACAGATTTCTCTTTTATGTCACCAGATTTCTATTTTACATCAACACCTTTTGACCAAGAGAAGATGGAAAGTCATCGTTTATTAACAATGTAAAACTTCAAGGTACCATTTTATCACAAAGTGAACTACAAACCCTAAAGTGAAAATGAATGGAATTATATGATACTTTGTCATAATTTCCCCTAACATTTATACCAAAATCAATATATGATACTCTTATCTTTCGATAAAAAGAAAAAAAAGAAAAAAAATCTTCCCTCCCACTTGTATATATATGGCAATGCATGTATTAGTTTAGTGTTTTTTTTATTATTTTATTGTAGAATATTCTTATTTTACTTGTATGTATTATGTTGTTCTTATAAATAGTTTTAATAATGCATATATTAGTTTAGAGTTTCTTCATTCTTTTTATTTTAAAATATTTCTATTTTACTTAAAATATATTAATTTTCAATAACTAATTAAATTTAATTTTTCATTGTCATACAATCAAATTAACATAGACATTTTTTGTCCATCTCATTATTCTCTCCCCTCACATTTTATACATTAAAATAATTTTAGTTGTCCTTTATAATAGTATTTATTCACATATCTATAATTCTATAATTTATACTATATATAAATGTAGGAGGGGGAGGGGAGAACATTGGCTTTGCAAAAAAATGCCCTTCATTCTTTAAATTAATATAATTTTATTTTTATTATCCAAATTAAGTTTAATGTTTGTAAAAATTTAAAAATTTTAATTTTAAAATTCATATAAATTTAAAATTCTTACTACTTATACTTTAATTAAATATAAAATTTTATAAGAAGTAATTAACTAAAATAAAAAATTAACAAGTGATAAAAATAAAAAATACAATTAATCTATTATCTATCTATATAATATATAAATGTGTGAAGGGGAGAGCACTGGCTTTGCTCAAAATACTTTTTATTATTTATAGTATTTATAATTACATTTTATTATTTAATTTAATTTTAGAGTTTATATAAATTTAAAATTTTTATGATCTATAAATTAAATTTTAATTAGAACTGATTTATATATAGAGAAAAAACTTTAAAAAAAAAAAGAATTTTTAGATATATGAGAAACGAGAAATTAAAAAAAAAAATCACACTTTTGAAGTGGATATTACAATGATAGGTTGAAATTTGATTAATGGATATTAAAGGATTATTGAAAATAATAAATTTATACCTTTATTGAAGTGGATATTAAATTCTCCACTTCTTTTTCAAAAATTTTATGTACTAAAAAAGTTAAGAAAAAAATTTAAATCATTTACAATATTGTAAAATACAAATAAACTAAAAATTTTAAGGAAAAAAATTAAAAAAAATTTTAAAAAAATAAATAGCAGTCCTTTTCCAATGAATTTTATCTTAACATATAACTAAATATTGATGTATTTTAAAACATAAAATTATTATTATAAGAAAAAAAATTATATGACTTTTTCATAAACATATTAAATTAAAAAAAAAATAATTTAAAGATGATTTTTCTCTTTTGATGTTTCATATTGACTGGATCGGTTATAATTTTTAAATTAAACTTTTTTAAAAAAATATCAATGATATTAACATCTTAATAAGGAAAAATATTAAAATATTTTATGACTTAAAATAAATATTGAAAACTTATTCTAGAATAAAAATGAGTTCATAATTTTATTTATTTATATTATTAAATATAATATTTAATTAATATATATTCAGTTAATTTTTTAATGACTCACTAATTAAGCCATTGTCTCACTAATAGATTCTTTTATATTTTCTCCTCTAATCAATTGGATTAAAAATTTTTTAATAGAATTATATTCTTTAATAGAGTAAAATATAAGATTAAATAGGAAATTAATAGAACTAATCAAATTAAAGATTTTTAAATAATAATAAATTTTTACATTACTTTTTCAACTCATTAAAATAGAGGACAATTTGTCATTATTAAATTTAAACATTTTTTTTCATCCCATTATTCTATATATATATATATATATATATATATATATATATATATATATATATATATATATATATATATATATATATATGAGTAATGATGAGTATCACAACAAGTGGTTGTAGTCGCTTATCGGCTGGAATTGCCACCAAACTTTTCTCACGTTCACTCAGTATTTTATTTTTAAAGATTTATATTTATATTTATATTTAATAACTAATTATATAATTATAATTTTTTAATATAATTTAATTAATAATAATAATAATAATAATAATAATAATATTATTATTATTATTATTATTATTATTATTATTATTATTATTATTATTATTATTATTATCATCCCTCTTGTATCTTCCTCCAAAATTAGTTTGAGAGTCATTATATTTTTATTTTTTCTATTCAAAGGCACATATAAGCAATGAATTATATACATAGCCATCTTTCTTTTCAATTATAAAAATACATATTTTTAAATTAATAGATAAATGAGAAAATTCAAATTTAAAACTTTTTTATTCCTTACACTTTAAAAATAAAGGAATACTAATTAAGCAATGCTATAATTGTAGAGTCATCAAATCTTTAGCTGTCTTATATGATATCATAAAAGAGAACATTTTTTTTTTAAATATACAGTTTTCACGCTTGAATTAAGAGTGATTTTCAAGTACAACTCTCCCAATAATAACGAATACAAGATTCGAACCTCCAATTTTCCATGTAAAGTTTGCTTAAAAATGAATTTCACACCACTGTTTAAACTACTTGTTGATAGCTAATCATGATTTTATAATCACTAGTTGTCTTTTAAGATATTAATTAATGCTCTTATTAAAAAATAATTTTTTTATATAGTTTTTAATTTATATATTACTTTTTTTTTTCTGTCATGCACGATCCATTTTAGGATAGCATTTGTATTAAGGCTTGAAAAAGTTCCAGGCTATCAAAATTTGTAGTAAACCTATTGATAAAACAAATTTAGCCAAAAATTTCCTTTCCACAATATTGAATAATAATAGTAGAAGATAGTATAAATTCAACTGAATAATTGCTAAATTTTCAAATCACTCACACTAAGATGACTCACAACGGTTACAAAATTGTTATTCTTTTTAGCGGGTATTATTATTCTTTGTTGAATTATTCTCATACTAAAGCCCTATTTATTTTGTAAAAAAATAAACTTATATATAGAAAATATTTTTTTATACATATTAATTACTTCTTAAGATAAAAATATTTTTTATTATTTGATAGTAATATTAAATTAATAATATGCGTATATATTATACACATATAAATATTTTTATATTTTAACAAGATTATCAAAATAAAGAAAATGACTTTTTAATTTTTGCTTTGATTAGAAAAAAAATTTTTTTTGTTAATTAATTTTCTTAAGTATGTGGAAAATATTTTCCACAAAACAGGAACCTAAGCCATAAAATAAATTGCTTATTTGCACACGCGATAATCAAACTAGCCTATACACTCATGCATACAATATGGACGGTATATACATGGGTTTCATATATTTGTATTTTAGATTTATGATATATTGGGTCTAAGTAAAAATTTTTCTATGAAATAAAATTTTCTTGTCTAAACCTAATTCACCATGGACCTAAGACACAAAATATATGGTGAGGTCTGCCTATTAAATACATAAAAATCATATATTTATGTATTATATCTATGATAGTCTGATGTAGTTAAAAATTTTCCTATATGAAATATATAGATTTCACATATTTATATCTTATATTCATGATAGTCTGATCTAGTAAAAAATTTCCCTATACAAAAAATATAAAAAAATATCATTCAGTAACCTAAAAAAAAAATAATTTGAATAAGGTGAGTATTTAATTTGTTAGAATATATTAAGAGTGTATGTGGCTTGATTACTTATTTAAAATATATTTTTTAATTTATTAGTCAAATTAAAAATAAGTTATTAATTATTTGATAAAATTACTTAAAATTAACTTTTAAATAGTATAAGTATTTAATTAAAAGGTGCTTAAAAGTAATTTAATTTATTAAAATTACCAAAAAAGATGTGTAATTAAGTGTTATAGTTATTAAAATGAGGATAATGTTAATTTTTATAAAAATTATTAAAATAATATAATTTTTAGCTTGGTCAAATAATAATTTTTAAATAAGTATATAAGTCATAAATAAGGTATAATTTTTTACTTATTTTTAACATTTTTTTTTAACTTATAAGTTAAGCTAAATACTAATCTACTTACAACTTTTTACTTATTTGACCGACTTATAAATTAAATTAAATACTCTTTAAATAATGCATAAATATATATAAATTTAATTTTACCATCTATTAAAATAGTATCATTTTCTTTAACAACATGCATACGTACTATTCACAAGTTACATATATATGTAAATATAACATTTCATTGAAATGTTAGATAAAAAAATATTCATACGAGTATTATATTTATATTATACTGCATTCACACTTACACGTGTAATTAAACTACTAAATTTAAGCCTCTTTCTTATTATTATCTCTTCATCATTAATCTTTGAACGTTTAATTAATTTTTCTGAGCTTATCTATTTATTTATGTTAAGCGTTCTGAACTAACAATCGAGAGCCATGGGGAATATATTCTTTCAAATACTTGTAATAAAGAAATCTCATTGAGAAAGCAACCCTAAATTGGAATCAAACTACCATGGAAGGCGATTAGCCGACCAATTTAATGAAACAAAACCAGGCATGCATGGTGCTTAATCACCCAATAGCAGATGCCTATTAGCTTCACGACGAATGTATATATATATATTTATACTATTACAACTTGTAATGATTATTTAATTTTAAAGATGGGCAATTATTTTATTTTATTTAAAAAAATAATGGATAATTTTTTTAAAAATAAATAAAGTTGATATTTTATAAAAGATAATTTTCTTAATCAAGAGAGGCTAAAATAAGTTTATATTTGTGTTATAAGTCAACTATTAGAAGCAGTTTTTAATTTTAAATAAATCGTATAATTTTATTATTTTTTTAATATTATTAAATAAATAAAATTTATATTATTTTACGCATGAATAATTTTTATAATTCACCCATTTACTAACTTATTTTAGAAAATATTTCATATAGCTCACGAGAGTTCAGAAGGATGATTCGCTAGTATTCCTTCTTTTTTGTTTGTTTGTTTTTATCGTTTAGTTTCTATTAAAATGATTAAAAAAAATCAACATTTTTATTAATTAACTTAAGAGAGTGGGTGTGTGTGTGTATAAGTAACACAACACACCCCATAAGGTCACTACTTCAAAACCCTTCAGCCTCAGTCCACCATCTCCATTCTCTCCATTAATTTAGAATAGAGGCTTGGTGTATTTCTTTCCGACGAACAAAGACCATGGAGGTATACATTCAACGGCAACCATATATATATACATAATAAAGCACACATATAACTTAATTAATTTATTGCAAATAAATTATCTAAGTTGAAGTTATTTTCTTGTGATGCTGCAGCAAAAAATAGTAATCAAGATTTGTATGCCTGACCACAAATCCCGCTCCAAGGCCATGCAAACTGCAGTTAGCTTCTCAGGTAAACATCATATGAAATCTTAATTTTTATTTATATTTATATATAAATGTTGAAAAAATCTATTTAATTAGTAGCTAATTGTTGTTGATTAACGATAATATGTGTGATAATTAAGGTGTTGCATCTGTTGCGATTTCGAAAGATGACCATAGGGAGGTGAAAGGAATTGGAGTGGATCCTGCTGACCTAATAAATTGTCTAAGAAAGAGATTTGCTACTAAAACTTCCTGTCTGGAAAAACGAAAGGGGTTTGCAACGCTGTTAAGTGTAGAGGAGATCAAGAAGCCACCACCAAAGCCACCACTAAAACCACCTGAACCCACAGACAAAGATAAGCCTAAGCCGCCCGGGCCAGTGTGTGGGCAATGTGGGTGCTGCATGCCATGTCCATGCGGACCATGCCGTCGTCCTATGTCTGTGTGTGTGGAGGAATATCCCAAGTACTGCTCCAAAGACTGTGATACTTGCTCCATCATGTGACAAATATGTCTCTCCAGTCCATGCTCCGTGTCACAAGGGTTAGTACGTAGCCCATGAATAAGAGAATAAGATAAAAGGAAAAAAAAAAAAAAATATATATATATATATATATATATATATATATATATATATAAAATAATGGCAAATTGAAAGCTGACATATATCCATGGTCAATTCTCCATGTCCAGCCTTCCAAGTTATTGCTATTTTTTTTTTTTAATTTTCATGAAGTGCTTTTTAATTTAAGGATTTAGTTTGTGATCAAACTATACAAATATTTAAGTTTGGGATTGTTATAATGTGGCCTGAATCAAATGCAAATATTCAACGGCGGAGTGAACATCTTCAACGCAAGCTGTGCTCGAAGGTGATTTTATGCAAAATTAATTTAACTGAAAAATAAAACGAAGAAATGAATAGCTAAACAATAAAGCGATACAGCAGACCCTCAATTTAGGAGTTTGAAATTTGTATTGGCCGAGAATTGAAGTAAACGCCGGTAGCTATGCCTGTACGACGCCGTTTTAGTCGGAAAAGTGGTTTTGTGGGGTTTTGTGAAGAGATCTCAATAAGCGTAGTCATTTTCTGGCGATGTTTAGAAATCCTTAGGCTAGAGCTTATATTGGGGTGAAGAGATATGAGGGTAGTTCTTCAACCCGTATGGAACGAATGAATTCACAAAATTTGATGGAATTAATTTTTAAATTCAAAATTTTGCATTTAAAAATTAAAAAAAATAATTAAATGTAAAAAAGAAAAACAGAATCCTTAACGTTAATTAACGGAATCTGGAGTTGATTAAAAATGAATAATTTTTATAAAAAATGGCTATTTTTTTATATACAAAATGACTACTCTTAATATTTTTAGTGTTGTTCTATCCTTTTATTTTGTTATTTATTATATAATAAATATAAATAAATAAAATCTCTCTTTTAAATTAATTTTTAGTCATACAAGTATTTATACATATAATTTTATTATTTGTATATTTTAATTATTATTTTCATAAATTTAGTGAATTTTTTTTGTATTTATCTGCATATATATAATAGTGTGCTTTTTAGTTTTAAATTATTAATAAATACTGATAATTAATTTAAATTCAATTTATATAAATTATGTAAGCCAAATCTTGATAATAAAACTCATAAGTCAATTTTTAAAATTTTGATTTTATTTTTTTAATTAATAAATTTTTTAATTAATTATTTTACAAAAATATTATTTTATAAAAATTTAATAGGATAAATTATAAATTTTTTTAAATTATTTTATTTTCTATAATAAAATAATTTTACTTTAGTGTACTAATAATAATAATAATAATAATAATAATAATAATAATAATAATAAAAGAGCCTTTAGATTTCAGACGTTAACTGGGCTAGCGCCCATGAACTTCAAGCCCAAATTGGCCTGCACTATTAGCGATTAAAAGTGTCATGTGAGAGTAAGAAAGAGCTTGGCTGTGAAGTTTTTGCCAACGCTCAACTAAACCCAAATTTTTATAATATATGGAAATTAATGTTTATTTTCATTATCAACTTATTGGATTAAATTAAGCTGAAAAATTCAAAATAATTTGTAATAAATTCTAGGGATAACTGCTAAAAAAATCTTATTTTTCTAAATTTTTTATAATTTTACTTTATATTATAAAAATTAACGATTAAATTTTAAACTTTTTACTTCTTATTAATTATATCCATCATTAAGAAAATTATTATATTATTAACAAAAAAGCCATGTAAAACGCTATGTAAGCATGATATAGTTGTAGTCAATACAGAAGAGAAAGATATACCTTTGAAAGAAAAAAAATATATATTTAATTAAATATAAGTATCTTATATTAATATATATTTGATAAGTATGGATTTTAACAATTCTTTAATATTAATGAATGAAACGGTTTATGGTATTTGAAGAGATTGAGAACATGTATTTTAAGGTAAAAAATATATTATTTCAGTACACTAACATAAAAAGTACTGTTTATTATTAAAGTTGCGTTCTTACGTGATGCTTATATTGCATATAAAATAACAGTTTTTCGGTGTGATAGAATTGATAAGTGTTAAAAAATTTAGATTTCAATGAGTAATTTTTATAATATGAGATATAATTATAAAAATTTAAAAAGTACATGATTTTGTTGACTGTTTTTCCTAAATTCTAAATCAATTTTCAGCTTAATTAATTAAACAATAACTTGTAAAGTTCTATCCAACACAAGGCCTAGTTCTCGTCCTGCTAACACTATGCTTTATAGGATGTAGAATCTGGCATGCCCCTGTGGCTGTGATCCCACTCCAACTCAGCCGTAGCTTTCTTCACTTGAAAGGTAAGCTTAGCTAGGTTTGCTTTGGCATACACACATCGGCCATTTTCCATGCACTTAATATGGCCCCAACCCTCTCCGGAACCAAATACTTAAAAAAAAAAAATCCCTTGGAAGAATTTTCAAACAGGATAATTAGCTCAATTACCTCCTTATACTTATTAGAAAGTTCAGTTTAGTCGACTTTTAACTTTTTCAACTCATCTATGGAGAAAGCACCGAGGCATTGGAGAGTGGAAGAGAGGAATCACGTATGGGTTCTCATCATAATCTTCTTCTTCTCAGCTTCTTTCATCTTCCTCTGCAGCTAGCCGTTGGTTCAGCTCAATCAAAGCAGCAAACAAAGTGCAGTGGATATGGAGGATGTGGATGGATCTGCCCGGCTCCTTGGATGCCAACTAAGATATTTGTAGATAGGAGCTAGAAAAATTATTCAATGAAACCGATGTATATATAATGGTTCATTATAACCGTTCATTGTAGTAGGTCCCGTGTAGATCCCACCATAATCAATGATTATAATTAATATGTTGTATAGTAAAATCCTCTGACTTTCAATTACTGATTTTCCAGTTAGATACTGAAGTTAACTGGTCCAGCGTGATACTTAATCAGTATTTCTCTCTTTTCTCTTATGCACAGTATAAAATTATTCTATTTACATGTGAAGAATTATTTTTTTACAAAGAGTTAAATGCAAGAATTATTTTTTAACAAAGAGTTAAAAGATTCAATTTACATATTGTTTAAGAGAGAAAAGAGAAATGCTAGTTAAATGTTACGTTGGAATGTCTAAGTCAGTATCTAACTGAAAAACCAATTATTAGAGATTAAAGAGATTTTACGGTACAAAATTTAAAAATTATAAGATTTTATATTACATTTTTAAGTTAAGAGACTATGATATTACAACTATATAAGTTCACATATTGTTAAAATTTATCCCTAAGTAACTTGATTGGCACTTGACTACTGTTTCAAAATCCCAACTAATTTAGACTTAGAGGTGCTATATTTTCATTCATTCCACACTAGTAATTTTGTTATTATTTGATGGAAGAGAAAATTCAAAGTAACCATGAAATTTCTCCCTCCTTACAAATTAATTAAATAGAAAGACCGAAATTGACTAAGCAAAATTAAAGATTGTTTTCTAATTAGGCATACTGAACCCTCAAGTCTAGCTTATTCTTATCCTTCATACAAAATTAAAGATTTATGCAAGGGATCCATCTAAATAAACGTGTTTTATTCTCTACATATATATATATATATATATATATATAAGGGTTGGGGCCATGCTCCCGCTTGCCCCTCCCTCCGCCCACCGTCCATTTCTATACAAACGTATTATCATATATGCGCAGAGAGGCCCAGTGCGGAGGCAAACAAGTTTGAGGCCTATCTCATCCCTGCAATCCTTTTCCCCCTTCATCCTTGAAGATAGTCATATCATTATCATGTCTTTCATCCACATCAGTCGATTTTGAATTTACTATATAACTTGAATCTTCTTCCTTTGATGAGGGACAAAAAATATTTTCCATATAAAATAATATCTTCTCTCTCTTATATAAATAAATAAGTGAGCAAAATGGGTAATTAAAAAAATATAATAACTATTAATTAATTAAAAATAGTTTAAAATATATAAAAATAATAAATAAAAGCTAATTTTAATTTTTTTTATAGATATAATTTATTGAACAATTACCTTTTTGAAAAAAAAAATTGCAAGATTTTATATGATTTGAATAAATTCATTTAAATTAATAAAAAAGAAAAATAATGTAATTAATACAAACTAAAAATAGAAAGATATTATAATAGTAAAATAATTTTAATAAATTAAACTGAATTACTAAAATATTGAATAAATTAATTTAATTTTTAATTATATTTATTTAAAAATAAAAATATATTAAATTGCTTGTAATAAAATTTAGTGAAAGATGTTGTGGCTTGTGGAGCCATGGTCCCTCTAGCCTCAATCTCCGCCCCCAGTAAAAAGGAACTTTGAATCCTTGAGCCTATTCATTTGAAATATATATATATATATTGGAGTAGCCTTTTAAAAAATTTTTTTTTTTTTTTTTTTTTTTTTATGAAATTTGGAAAGAGTTACATTCACATGTAACAATTTTTTAAAATAAAAATTTGAAAAAAAAATAATTTTTTAATTTTTCAAAATTTAATTAAAATTTAGAAATAACTTACTATTTTCATTTATGATAAAAATTTTGTTTAATTTTATATCACTAAAATTATATTATACTTTCTACGTCTCATTTCATTTAAATAACTTTTTAATATATTTACACAAAGATTAAGGAAATAATCAAGAAGTATCACTTTTATAAAAAATATTAATAATTGATTAAAATATTTTTATAATATTATTGAAATGTAGAAAGGTGTTAATAAGAAATAAATATATTGGAAAAAATAATAAACAAGGCTAAAGTTGGACAACAATAATTAATGCTTTCTTGATTTTCTAAAATAACAAATAAAGTGCTATAATTTTTTTTTAAATCATCTATTATAATAAGACAGAGAGAGTAACATTTTACATAATTAAAATTAAATGCTTATTTAAAATATTTATATACAATGATAAAAAATAATTATATTATTATAAAATAAATAAATAATACATATTAAAAATATTTTGAAATAAATAAGTTTGTAAATATATTTTACAATGATTTAATTTTTAACTGTGAAAAATATACATATTTTTAAAAAAATTAAATTAGAAAAATATTTATTATTATTAATAAATGAATACATTTTTCACATTTTTCTTTGTTTTCTAAAAAATTAAAATCTGAGTTTTTTAAAAAATAAAAAATATATTTTCCACAAATAATCAGATGTTGATTTTTCAATTCATTATCTCTAAGTTTACTCTTTTAATACTCAAATTAAATTAGTATCTATTTAACATTGCGTTTGGAGGATCAAAGTTAATTTTCTAAATAAAAATATTATTTTAAATATTATTGAAAAGAGTAATTTAAAAAAAATTATTTTATTATTTTAATGTTCTTATTAATAAAATTTATTAAATTTAATTTTAAATAATTTTTTAATATACTCTCTAACTATTATATTTAAAAAAATTATTTTATCAATAATAATTTTAATAATAATATCAAATAAGCTCTTAAAGATCGGAGAATTTTACTGGGACACACTCCCAGAACTCCCTGACCTTTCATTCTCTGTATATAAATTTATCAAATTAACTAAGACATCATCGTGAGATCCCAAGTCTAATTTTTTGCTTCATATGATTCATAATTTATAAATATATAAAGTTGGCGAATTAATTTCCTTTTGCTGATGAAAATTAACGGTCTTCTTGATAAAAGACAAACTCATAGTAGGTATGGCTTGCCCAAAAGTCACCTTTCATCCCTACTTAATTTACATTTTTCTCCCTTCCTCTTCACAACATAAAGTTTTAAATATGAATTTGTTTTAATTACAAGAGGGTGATTATGACTTTCTCTTTTAATAAGTAATGGAGATTTTTTACTTTGAGAGAATTTGTTTTAATTTATAAAAATCAATTTATAAATATTTAATAATTATAAATTAATTTAAATTTATAAAATAATTACATGTTTAATAGTAAAATACTTGTAAGTAATTGGTAAAAAGTTGATATATTTGATAAAATATAATTATAAGTATAATTATTATTAAAATTACTAAAAGGACATTAAAAGAAATTTGTGGTGAAATTTTAAAAATTAAATGAAAATAATATGATAAAATATTTGATTAAATTAACTTAAACATAAGTATTATAAATACCAAAAAGAAAAGTTAGTCTTTCTAGCTAATAAATGTTATAGATAAATAGGTAAATTTATCTTTAGAATTTTTAAGCGATTTTGATTAATTTTTAGAATTTATATGATCTAATGACTGAAGATAATATTATTCATTTGTTAGAGTTAGATTTGAGTTCTCACTATTTTAATTTTTTATTTAAAAAAATAGAGATTTTTATTTTTATTTTTGAAATAAATAGAAATTTTTATTATTAAAATTAAAGAAAGTGAATTGACAACCAATTTAGATGTGACATATTAAGTGCTTTTTTTTTTCCTGGACACTTGGTCAATGTACGGAGCAGTTGATTGGATGCGAGAGTATTCCCAATATTTATTATAATTATAATTTTATTTAGTATTATTGTTAAAATTATTATTTTAAAAAATATTTTTTTAAAAAATTAAATTTAAAATTTGATATTTTAAAAAATTATTATTTTAAAAAAATTTAAAATTAAATTTGATATATTTTAATTATAAAAATATTAAAATAATAAAATAATTTTTTTAAATTATTTCTTAATAATATTTAAAATTGTATTTAAAAAAAAAAACAATTTTGACTCTTCAATTTTATTGCCAAATAGGCATGTAATTGTTTTGGTCAGGTGGGTTCATTTTGTCCACATACGAGAAAGCTTCAAATCTTGACTCTGTGGAGCAAGTTGGAAATTAGGATGTTAATCACGGAAAGGGGGAGGCCGCATTATATGGCCCTTGGATGACTATTACCAAGAGAAATGGATGTGGACAAGTGAAGATGGTGCCATTGTTAAAAATTCTAGTTCACGTTTCTAGGTATTTTTTAGGGTCTATTTGGATGAGTGAGAAAAGAGTAAATAATAAAAGGATAAGAAGAGATAAGGAGAGGGAATGGTAAGAATAGTTATAATATAAAAATAATAATAATGTTTAGAAATAGATGAATTAATGGAAATGTAATAAAATATTATGTATAATAGTGCTATAATTTAGTATGAAAGTATTATTAAAAATTTTAAATTACTGAATTTATACATATCACTCTATATTTACTGATAATATTTATTATCAGTATGTTTTAAATTTTTAATAATTAATTATATAATTATAATTTTTTAATATAATTTAATTAATAACATTTTATATTGAATTATGTATCAATTTTTAAAGATTAAATCAACTATTAGAAGCAGTTTTTAATTTTAAATAAATTGTATAATTTTATTATTTTTTTAATATTATTAAATAAATAAAATTTATATTATTTTACGCATGAACAATTTTTATAATTCACCCATTTACCAACTTATTTTAGAAAACATTTCATATAGCTTACGAGAGTTCAGAAGGATGATTCGCTAGTATTCCTTCTTTTTTGTTTATTTGTTTTTATCGTTTAGCTCCTATTAAAATGATAAAAAAAAATCAATATTTTTATTAATTAACTTAAGAGAGTGGGTGCGCGCGCGTGTGTGTATAAGTAACACAACACACCCCATAAGGTCACCACTTCAAAACCCTTCAGCCTCAGTCCACCATCTCCATTCTCTCCATTAATTTAGAATAGAGGCTTGGTGTATTTCTTTCCGACGAACAAAGACCATGGAGGTATACATTCAACGGCAACCATATATATATATATATATAATAAAGCACACATATAACTTAATTAATTTATTGCAAATAAATTATCTAAGTTGAAGTTATTTTCTTGTGATGCTGCAGCAAAAAATAGTAATCAAGATTTGTATGCCTGACCAGAAATCCCGCTCCAAGGCCATGCAAACTGCAGTTAGCTTCTCAGGTAAACATCATATGAAATCTTAATTTTTATTTATATTTATGTATAAATGTTGAAAAAATCTATTTAATTAGTAGCTAATTGTTGTTGATTAACGATCATATGTGTGATAATTAAGGTGTTGCATCTGTTGCGATTTCGAAAGATGACCATATGGAGGTGAAAGGAATTGGAGTGGATCCTGCTGACCTAATAAATTGTCTAAGAAAGAGATTTGCTACTAAAACTTCCTGTCTGGAAAAACGAAAGGGGTTTGCAACGCTGGTAAGTGTAGAGGAGATCAAGAAGCCTGAACCCAAGCCTCAACCCAAGCCTGAACCCAAGCCTGAGCCGCCCGGGCCAGTGTGTGGGCAATGTGGGTGCTGCATGCCATGTCCATGCGGACCATGCCGTCGTCCTATGTATGTGTGTGTGGAGGAATATCCCAGGTACTGCTCCAAAGACTGTGATACTTGCTCAATCATGTGACAAATATGTCTCTCCAGTCCATGCTCCGTGTCATTCTTTTATCTTATTCTCTTATTCATGGGCTACGTACTAACCCTTGTGACACGGAGCATGGACTGGAGAGCCATATTTGTCACAGAATATCCCAGGTACTGCTCCAAAGACTGTGATACTTGCTCAATCATGTGACAAATATGTCTCTCCAGTCCATGCTCCGTGTCACAAGGGTTAGTACGTAGCCCATGAATAAGAGAATAAGATAAAAGAAAATATATATATATATATATATATATATATATATATATATATATATATATATAATAATGGCAAATTGAAAGCTGACATGTATCCATGGTCAATTCTCCATGTCCAGCCTTCCAAGTTATTGCTATTTTTTTTTTAATTTTCATGAAGTGCTTTGTAATTTAAGGATTTAGTTTGTGATCAAACTATACAAATATTTAAGTTTGGGATTGTTATAATGTGGCCTGAATCAAATGCAAATATTCAACAGTGGAGTGGGCATCTTCAACGCAAGCTGTGCTCGAAGGTGATTTTATGCAAAATTAATTCAACTGAAAAATAAAACGAAGAAATGAATAGCTAAATAATAAAGCAATATAGCAGAACCTCAATTTAGGAGTTTGAAATTTGTCCTGGCCGAGAATTGAAGAAAAGGCCGGTAGCTGTGTGTCACGACCCAACCTATGGGTCGGACTGGCACTAGGACCTAGGCCAGCCTAAAGCCCCCGAAACCCGTAGTAAGCCTAACTATTCCTCAACCCATAACCAAACCCACAATTTAGGCCCAATATGCATATAAAAATAATTTAAATTAAACTGTTACAATTTTATTTCGGGCCAACTTAGCCCAGAAATTATCAGAAACTAAAATTAGGGGAGCCCAGCTCAACCCTGTTACCTCATTTACAAACTGTTTAAATACCATACAAATCTTTATTTATTAATCTGAAAAATTTAAATTAACACGATTCCTAACAAGGTCCATACTATTACTAACACATGCAGAGTTCTAGATTTCAAATTTAGAAAAAAAAAATAGTAAAACATTTAAATAATCGACGTTAAACCTGCAAGGAAGAAAACAGGTTGCTCTGTAAAATAACTCCTCCTGTAGCCTGGAAAAATAGGTGAACAGGAGTGAGCGTTCGACTCAGAGAGTAAAATATCAATTTTAACTATAATTTCTATAACTATCTAAAGCTAATGCACCCTGTAGAGTAAAATGCAACATCAGCAATATTTTCACATCATAACAACAAAAGGATAATTTGGAGCACTCACACACCCAGTAATATCAATCATAATATATGGGAGCTGATCCCCTATACAGCTCTCTTAAATCCAACCTGTGCCAGCGAAGAACTCAAGCCGGACTTTCGCTTAATAAACCAAATCGGGGCCCCAGCGAAGAACTCAAGCCGTGACTACCCCGAAGGACCGGGTCCCAGCGAAGATCTCAAGCCGTGTCTACCCGTCCTATCCATAGCCAACACCACATCACAAGCACGCCAACGCACGCACACTGCTCCAAATTACCACAACAAACATCCATGGCACTTTAACAGTTATGAATGCAACATAAATCGTGCCTAGAGTTTAACTACATAGATATATGCATATAAGTGATGCATGGGCATGCTTGAACATATAATAATATCGAAATTACAATTAAAATTAATATTTTACTCACAGTACACAGATGACTATTGTGGCTGCTGGATGCAGGAAAATAGCTGACCTCGATCACCTAATAATTAAATTATAAATTTATTAGTACTAAGCCAAAATAAAACTCTAAAGAGGCAACAGACAGCCTAATTTATGCCGGAAATCCGGCAGAGTTTCCCCTATACCTGGGACCTACCCAACCTGCAAAAAGGCTCAAATAACATTTCTAAATTCAACTCATATCTCATCATCATTATATGGCCCCTCCTGGGCCCTCCAAATCAAGCAATACTCAAAACCTTAAAAATTACGTTTTAGTCCCTATAATTGATATTTTGTAAAAATCCACTCAAACAAGCTCTAAAAATTCTAAAATTTTGCTCCGCGGTCCTTAATAATATTATAAGGCTATTGCAAAATGAATTGTAATTTTCTAATCACCCATGAATATTTTATTCAAGAATTTTACTCAATTCCATAAGTTTCCAACAGCTAACATATTCTTAATTCAACCAAATTCAATATTCACATATTTAAACCTCCATCCTCAAGCTTCAACCAATCATATAAAATTTAAATATCTTAATTTCAAATAATCTTATATGCCCATATGCTAAAAATCTAACTAAAATCCATCTATATTTTTCAAAAATATTCTACAATCACTCAAAAATTCAACAAACACCATAGAATATCTCCAAATAATTTTACTTTCATCATATATTTTTCTTAGAATTTTTCTTCAATTTTTCCTGTTTAAGAAACACTGTATTTATGCTCCACAGATAGAGAAATAATGAAAATAGTCTTACCCGAAGTTTATCTGTGTCTCAAAAATTCTAAAAATTTATGAGGAAGCCTCTGGAAGTTAAATCATCTCCATAGCCCACCGGAGCCACCGCCGGAACCACCGCGCACGATGGCCAGCCGCCGGTCGCCGGTGACATTTGCTGGATCTGATCATACCAATCTAACTAAAATCCATCTATATTTTTCAAAAATATTCTACAATCACTCAAAAATTCAACAAACACCATAGAATATCTCCAAATAATTTTACTTTCATGATATATTTTTCTTAGAATTTTTCTTCAATTTTTCCTGTTTAAGAAACACTGTATTTATGCTCCACAGATAGAGAAATAATGAAAATAGTCTTACCCGAAGTTTATCTGTGTCTCAAAAATTCTAAAAATTTATGAGGAAGCCTCTGGAAGTTGAATCATCTCCATAGCCCACCGGAGCCACCGAACCATCACAAGACGATGGCGGCCACGGTCACGGCGACATTCTTTGGATCTGATCATACCAATCTAACTAAAATCCATCTATATTTTTTAAAAATATTCTACAATCACTCAAAAATTCAACAAACACCATAGAATATCTCCAAATAATTTTACTTTCATCATATATTTTTCTTAGAATTTTTCTTCAATTTTTCCTGTTTAAGAAACACTGTATTTATGCTCCACAGATAGAGAAATAATGAAAATAGTCTTACCCGAAGTTTATCTGTGTCTCAAAAATTCTAAAAATTTATGAGGAAGCCTCTGGAAGTTGAATCATCTCCATAGCCCACCGGAGCCACCGCCGGAACCACCGCGCACGATGGCCAGCCGCCGGTCGCCGGCGACATTTGCTGGATCTGATCATACCATCAAGTTCCTCTCCTCTTTCTCAGTCCATAGGTGGTCTCGGATCGTTGATCCAACGGTCAGATCGTCCTAGATCTGATGAAAAAGCTTGAAAAACCCGAAACTTCTCTCCTCCATATCTCACTCATCCGACCTCCATTTGCTGCAAAATTGGTATCAAAAGAAAGGTCTCGGAACAAGCTTTCCAACGCCACATGAATCGCCTCGATCGGACGTCGGATGAAGCCGGAATCATGCCGGAAAGCCGCTGCCCACTGTTCGCGCGTTTTCTCTCTCTTCTCCCTCTCTTGCCGCCGTTTCTGGTGTCTGGCCGTCACTGGCCAGGTGGGGAACCGCTTGGGAGGTCACCGGCCAGTCACCGGAGAAGGAAAGAAGAAGAAGAGAGGGGAGGAGAGGAGAGAAGAGAAATTGGGGGGGGGGGGGGTTTCCTCCTCCCGATTTTTGACCCCTTTTTTTAAAAAAAAAAAAAAAAAGCTGGCAGTGACAGTGGAAATCCACTGTCACATGCCAAAGTCCCATCTTTTTTTTTTTTTTTTTGGTTGTTACACTGTGCCTGTACAACGCCGTTTTGGTCGGAAAAGTGGTTTTGTGGGGTTTTGTGAAGAGATCTACATAAGCGTAGTCATTTTCTGGCGATATTTAGAAATCCTTAGGCTAGAGCTTATATTGGGGTGAAGAGATATGAGGGTAGTTCTTCAACCCGTATGGAACGAATGAATTCACAAAATTTGATGGAATTAATTTTTAAATTCAAAATTTTGCATTTAAAAATTAAAAAAAAATAATTAAATGTAAAAAAGAAAAATAGAATCCTTAACGTTAATTAAAGGAATCTGGAGTTGATTGAAAATGAATAATTTTTATAGAAAATGGCTATTTTTTTATATACAAAATGACTACTCTTAATATTTTTGGTGTTGTCCTATCCTTTTATTTTGTTATTTATTATATAATAAATATAAATAAATAAAATCTCTCTTTTAAATTAATTTTTAGTTATACAAGTATTTATGCATATAATTTTATTATTTGTATATTTTAATTATTATTTTCATAAATTTAGTGAATTTTTTTGTATTTATCTGCATATATATAATAGTGTGCTTTTTAATTTTAAATTATTAATAAATATTGATAATTAATTTAAATTCAGTTTATATAAATTATGTAAGCCAAATCTTGATAATAAAACTCATAAGTCAATTTTTAAATTTTCGATTTTATTTTTTTAATTAATAAATTTTTTAATTAATTATTTTACAAAAAATATTATTTTATAAAAATTTAATAAGATAAATTATAAATTTTTTAAAATTATTTTATTTTCTGTAATAAAATAATGTTACTTTAATGTAATAATAATAATAATAATAATAATAATAATAATAATAATAATAATACTAATAATAATAATAATAAAAGAGCCTTTAGATTTCAGACGTTAACTGGGCTAGCGCCCATGAACTTCAAGCCCAAATTGGCCTGCATTATTAGCGATTAAAAGTGTCATGTGAGAGTAAGAAAGAGCTTGGCTGTGAAGTTTTTGCCAACGCTCAACTAAACCCAAATTTTTATAATATATGGAAATTAATGTTTATTTTCATTATCAACTTATTGGATTAAATTAAGCTGAAAAATTCAAAATAATTTGTAATAAATTCTAGGGATAACTGCTAAAAAAATCTTATATTTTTAAATTTTTTATAATTTTACTTTATATTATAAAAATTAACGATTAAATTTTAAACTTTTTAATTCTTACTAATTATATCCACCATTAAAAAAATTATTACATTATTAACAAAAAAGCCACGTAAAACGCTATGTAAGCATGACATAGTTGCAGTCAATAGAGAAGAGAAAAATATGCCTTTGAAAGAAATAAAAAAAAATATATTTAATTAAATATAAGTATCTTATATTAATATATATTTGACAAGTATGCATTTTAACAGTTCTTTAATATTAACAAATGAAACGGTTTATGGTATTTGAAGAGATTGGGAACATGTATTTTAAGGTAAAAAATATATTATTTCAGTATACTAATATAAAAAGTACTGCTTATTATTTAAGTTGTGTTCTTACGTGGTGCTTATATTGCATATAAAATAACAGTTTTTCGATGTGATACAATTGATAAGTGTTAAAAAATTTAGATTTTAATGAGTAATTTTTATAATATGAGATAGAATTATAAAAATTTAAAAAGTGCATGATTTTGTTGACTGTTTTTTCTAAATTCTAAATCAATTTTCAGCTTAGTTAATTAAACGATAACTTGTAAAGTTCTATCCAACACAAGGCCTAGTTCTCGTCCTCCTAACACTATGCTTTATAGGATGTAGAATCTGGCATGCCCCTGTGGCTGTGATCCCACTCCAACTCAGCCGTAGCTTTCTTCACTTGAAAGGTAAGCTTAGCTAGGTTTGCTTTGGCACACACACGTCGGTCATTTTCCATGCATTTAATATGGCCCCAACCCTCTCCGGACCCAAATACTTAAAAAAAAAAAAAATCCCTTGGAAGAATTTTCAAACAGGATAATTAGCTCAATTACCTCCTTATACTTATTAGAAAGTTCAGTTTAGTCGACTTTTAACTTTTTCAACTCATCTATGGAGAAAGCACCAAGGCATTGGAGAGTGGAAGAGAGGAATCACGTATGGGTTCTCTTCAAAATCTTCTTCTTCTCAGCTTCTTTCATCTTCCTCTGCAGCTAGCCATTGGTTCAGCTCGAACAAAGCAGCAAACAAAGTGCAGTGGATATGGAGGATGTGGATAGATCTGCCCGGCTCCTTGGATGCCAACTAAGATATTTGTCGATAAGAGTTAGAAAAATTATTCACTGAAACTGATGTATATATAATAATTTCATTATAACCGTTGATTGTAGTAGGCCTTGTGTAGATTTCACCATAATCAGTGATTATAATTAAATTGTTGTATTTACAACATTTGTACCAATATAGTCGTGTCCATAAGAGGAAGCTTTATAATTAAGTTCTAATTTGTTTGCTTTCTCATCCCCAATTATTACCCCTTTTTCCCTCCGTCGACTTCAAATTTGGGGAAATTGGAAAAATTTTAGTAATCCTTTTCTGTTATTTGGAATTGTTATGATTTTAGTATCCATTTATATTATTAGTCAAAAATGCTGATATTCACTTTATTTTAAACTTGGATTTCCTATTAAACATGTAAAAATATAGCATCCCTGATGGAGTAAGGAATCACAAAACAGTAATTTAACTAATGAAAACAGAACAAGAAATGGTAGCAGGATGAAGAAGAGAATTCTATTCAAAGAACCCAAAGGATCCAGGTGGAACAAGATGCAAACTAATCCCTCACACCCCAGCTGTATACAAACTGCTCCCAAGCTTACTAAGCTGGAAGGAAATACAAATTTCCATTTCATACCCACCCCTCATCTTCTACTCAATTATATAGAACTTTAAGCACCAATATTTGTGTTTCCTTCAAACATGCGTTGCTTCAAAAGCACCAATATTTGCTACTTCAAGCCTATGTAAGCACGACTCACATTGAATAGAGAAAATACCAGTACTTTGTGTCAGCTACATTTCTCTATACAGTTGGCCTTGAACTGGCTAATAGCATGCACAGGAGAATGTAGTTCCCATCCCTGGAGCCAAAACTGCAGAACAGGCCAAGGAATTTGCATGTGCACTTGGGTGGAGAGTCATAAGTGAAGAGATCAATGAGCTGTGATCAATTGCATTGGAGATACAACTTGTTATTAGCTTCCTTATTGAAAAGTTATAAATTTTATTCATGCATTTAAATAAATGCAAGTCTCGCAATTCTCTGTTAACTCATTGATCTCTGACATGACTTTCCTATAAAATAAGAAGAAGAAAAAGAAGAAGAAGAAGTATTAACAGTGGCGTAGGCAAAAACTGACATTAGGAAGTGATTTGTAATTTTTTTTTTCTTTCAAAAAAATAAGTGATACTTTCAATTAGAGTTGAAATGATACCTTCTAAATCTTCAGAACCCTTGTTCATAAAAGATGTATCAATAATTTTATTTTTCTCATTATGTTAACTTCTTAATTTTATTAACTTAAAAATTTTATTAGTTAATAATTCAAACAAATACATTATTATAAAAGTAATAATTTAAAATTTCATGAAAAATTTTATAAGTTACATATATATATATATATATATAATTACAGAAAAGAAACACAAGTTGATAAAAATTAATAAAACTTTTTAACAAAATTGTTTTCATCTATATTAAATATCAAAGCTTAATAAAACCCTATAAATGCAATATCGATTTTAATTATGAAATAAAATAAAAAGAAAAAAATTAGAAAACAATAATAGAGAATGGATAAAAAAAAGAAAGTTGAGCAATGACAAAGAGGAAGTCGCTGCAAGTTTGTAGCAACAATAAAATTCTCCTTAATTCTGTATTAATTATGACGAGTTTTGAAATATTGAACTTTTCAATTTTTAAGAATGCATATATATATATATATATATATATATATATATATATATAAGTATAACCAAAATAGACTTGAATATATGTTAGTTACAGCCAACTAAGCTGTGTTTGTTGGTAAAGGAAACCACTCTGGCAGGACCATAGTCAAGTAAAAGCTATATAAATGCAGATCTTGCAATATTAGTAGTTAGTACATCATATTTGTTGAAGACTTGAAGCTTGATATTGATTTTATGATAAGGCAAGTCTATATCAAAGGCATCTGCAGTCTGCATAGTTATGATTAAAGAATTAATATTGAAAGCTCTCTTACATAAACTGATAAAAGGGTACGTATATATAGTTTTTAAATATATAAAATCAGATTTCAAAACGAGCTGTCTTCCTCTTGCGCTTAGGTTCAAGTCTACAGGTGTCGGGCTGGTGTCCATGAATAGGTCGAGTTTTAAGTTGGCCAAGGAGATTTCACTGAGACTCAAATTTAGTCGTGCATCTGCTTTTTTTTTTTTATTCAAAACTAATCCACACTAAAGCTTTATTTATTTTATGAATTTTTTAAAAATATTTTACTTTAGAGAAATAATTTTCTTGAGTACGAGAAAATGTTTTTAAAGTTTGGGAAAATAACTTTATTTCATTTTTCTCAATGTTTATTTGACTGTCTTTAGTTTTGTTTTTTGAGCCCACTTAGGCTTTTAGATCATCACGACCAGTGACCAATTAATATCTTTATTTTTTTCCCTTTTATTTAGTTTTTTAATGATGAATTTAATTTTTTTTCCAATTAATTTTTAATGTTATATCAAATAATAAAAAATAATCATTTTTTCAAAAATATATTTAACAAACAAGTTTTTTTTTTTTTTGAAATAAACAAAATCTAAATTGAAGTCTTATCCATTAGTAGACAAAGCTTTGACAATATCCGGTAATAATATCAATCCAAGATGAATACTAGAAGGAAAGTAATCGAAGAGGAAGGGAAGTAACTGGATAAGGAGGGGAGGGGTCGTTGGGAGAGAATAAGCTTTAATAAGGCTTGAATTGAAAGCGAATAAAAGCTTAAATATTGGATAAATTTTAACAATTATCCCTGAACTTATATGATTGTAATACTATAGTCTTTTAAATTTAAAATGTAACATAAAATCCCTTAAATTTTTAAATTTTGCACAATAAAATTTATCTGACTTTTAATTATTAATTTTCAGTTAGAGACTGACGTGAACAACTTTCACATGGTGCTTAGTTAATATTTCTCTCTTCTCTTTTATGTAAAGTGTAAAATTATTCTCGCAACACGTGAAAAATTATTCTGTCTATAGACAAGAAAATGATTCAATTTACACATAGCTTGAGAGAAAAGAAAAATACTGATTAAGCTCCATGCTAAAACTATTCAGATCAGCCTCTAACTGAAAAATTGATAATTAGATATTAGAGGAATTTTACTGTGCAAAATATGAAAGTTGATAGGGTTTTATGTTACATTTTTAAGTTGAAAAACTGTAATATTTTAACTAGATAAGTTCAGGGATTATTATTAAAATTTATCCCTTGAATATTACACAAGGACGTTACACAGCTATTTTGGGTAAGATTACAGCCCTACTCACACATTCAGGCAGAACAAGATAATATGATATTTCCTCCATATGATATGGCATGAATGGCGTTGAATTGTGAATGCAAGCAAAGTCTTGCTAGTTCCAAGCTTACAACTTGCAAATTACAATCCTATAATTCCCCTCAAAGTCCAAACCCATGACGAGGATCCTTGGATTACATTGGTCACCGGCTGGATGGACTGTGTATGTATGCTCCTTCTATATAAAATCATGGGTTTCAATATCTATAAATATAAAAAAAAAATGAAAAATCATATTTAAATAAACACTAAAAATCAATGTTATCATATATATATATATATATATATATATATATATACTATTCTCATTAATTTTATTCTTTCATATCCTCTTTTGAATATTATAGAGAATATGGATACCCATATTCAAGTTCTCTAATTCACAAATTAATATAATGACATTTTTCTGTGACCAAAATTATAAAAGGGAGATGCATACTCCTTTATATAAAAGAAAATTTATTATTTAGTCCTAATATTTTGATGAAATTAACTACTTAATTTATTTATTTTAAAAACTATAATATTTGCTCCTCTTATTTCTAATTCATTAAATTGTGTATTCTCCCGTCAATTATTCTATTGGTCGATAAATTTTAGTGTCAGTCAAACTACTATCATTTTT
The DNA here is from genome assembly GCF_030052815.1 of Hevea brasiliensis. Lineage (NCBI taxonomy): Eukaryota > Viridiplantae > Streptophyta > Magnoliopsida > Malpighiales > Euphorbiaceae > Hevea > Hevea brasiliensis. The sequence goes on along the minus strand of NC_079499.1, from coordinate 9,293,812 downwards.
ATTTTAGTGAATTAATTAATTGATTTTTATATTTTGAAAAATATTACTATTTGATTCATCTATTTTTGTGATTAGTCCCTATATTTTGAAAAATAAATTTTTAAATGAAAAGAGAAATTATTTTGTGCGGAGACTAAATATAAATCTATATTTTTTTTTTCAATTATTCAAGTATTTTTATTTAACTCTTTGATCCCATTTTTGTTTTATTTTTTCTTTTAGAAAATAATAGTTGATCAAGTAATTTACTTGATATAAATCTCTAAATAATCAAGATGATTATTCTGCAACAAAGAGAACACAAAAATAGTAAGTTATATTATTATCCTTAAGTAAATAAGGATTTAATTCTTGAAATTTTACAAAAGTAATAAGATATTATATTTTTTGAAGAATTTTTAATATATATATATATCAAATAAAATATTTTTAAAAAATATTTTTGTTGTTGAATATTATGAATATTTATTAATTTTAATTTTGAATTTTAAGGTGAGATTAATAGAGACAATAATGAGTTGACAATATTTTTTATTTTACAATATTTTTATTTTAATTTTTAATTAAATTTTATTTTCTGTTATTATTATAATTTTTTTAAATGTACGAGACAGAATAAAGAGGTAGAAAGTATTGATAGAGATTTAGCCAAATTTAATTATATATTTTATCCCATAGATCTCACGTCACTTAATTGCATAGTATATGCCGATCCAAGCGCATCAAAGAAGAAGAAAGTTCTCGATGGACCCACCCAAGTCTGCGTTTTCGGTGATTTCATAGACGATAGCATACCTGCAATGATAAATTAATAATAAATATATATATATATAAGTTTACGTATATAATAAAATTTATTTATTAAATATATAAATTTTATATATTTATAATTTAAATTTATAATAAAACGAATTTATATAAAAATTTTTTAATAAAGTTTAAAAATTAAATAATTATTATTTTTGAATTTCATTTATATATTTATTTATTATTTATTGCTTTATTATTTTATGTATTATACTGACACGATGTTATCGTTTTACTATTTACTCTACAGTGATGAAGTAGCGTCAATTCATGATTGGCCAATTAGGCCATCCTCTCCTATCTTACTGAATCTTCGCACCTTCCAATCAACAGAAATATATGGCGTCAAAATGAAAACATTTAGGCTCACTGTTTGGCATTTTTTGAATACTTTTTTAAAGCTAATAGAAAGGTGTAATCTGGAAACTGAGTAATGCTTTTAGCATTGCGACTTACGAGGAGGAGAGTTATCAATACAAAGTTTTATTCCACTCATTCTCACCCCACAGAAATTTGAATCGGGACGATGAATTTCTCACCAGAGTGGTGGGGCAAGTTTTCTCGTTGGGGATTTTTTTTTTATTTTTTAATTTTAATATATTAATGTATAATATAAATTTATTTATTAAAAAAAATATAATTAAAAATATAAATTTTACATATTATTATAATAATATATTTATATATTTTATTAAAAAATATAATAATTAAATAATAAATATATAAAAATAAATTATTTTTTAATAAAAAATAATCATATATTACTGTGCAAAGCGGGTTATGAAATTTCAAGGTGAAGAGAAAGTCTTTCCGTCTTTGCCCCCACACAAATTGGGTACAAGGGATCGAAAAAAATTGATCAGGTTTAGCGACGAGACGGGGCGGGGCGAGTTAAGTTCAAGAATTAAAATGGCAACAAGGCAGGTAAGGGTGTAAGGATCGCTCTTTTCATCCCCACCCTGTAAAAGTTAGATATCGGGACGGGGCATTCTTTACTGGGTATGGACAAGGTGGGTTTATCTACAGAGAATTTTTTTTATTTTTTATTTTAATTTATTAATATTTAATATAAATTTATTTGTTAAAAAATAAAATATAATTAAAAATATAAGTTTTACATATTATTTTAATATATATATTTATATATTTTGTTAAAATTATAATATTTAAATATATAAAATAAATTAATTTTTAATAAAAAATAATAATATATTATTGTGTTGAGCAGGTTAGGATTTTGGGGTGGGGAGAAGGTCTTTCCATCTCAATCCCACATAAATCGAGATCGGAAAGAGGTTGAGAAAAATTGATCCGATTTGGCGGGGCGGGGCGGGGCGGGGCGGGTTCGGACCTTTTACCACCCTTACTATTCCATTATTGTATAAAGGGAAGAGAAGGGAAGGCCCCTGCAGAAACAGAGGAACAAGCAGAGTTGTTTGCACATTATTTACTAAAACAGGCAGCAAGAAATGAGGCTACTAAATCCTACCCTTTTCTTCTTATCATTTATTATTCTCACCTCACTGCACAGACCAACCTTTGCTTTCAAAAAGGCAAGCATTCAATCTTTCTGCCAATTAACAAGATAATTTTTTATATTCAAAAAGGCAAGCATTCAATCACATGGCCAGGAATTTACTTCGATTGATCAAAGTCTTGTGACAGATTCTCACTATGTTCTTCTTGGATCATTCTTGGGAAGGTTAATGGATTTTTGAGTTGTATAAATTCTGATTTTCAATTATCTAGTTCCATATATGATTGCTTTTCCTTCTTTTATCTCGTTCTTGAACAGCCGAGAGTTCGCACAAGATGCCATATTCTACTCTTATACAAGGCACATCAATGGCTTTGCTGCAACTATAGAAGATGAAGTTGCTGCACAAATAGCTAGTTAAAACCATTCTCATTCTCATACTCCTCTGTTCTTGCTCTGTTTTCTCTCAGTTTCTTTTATATTGAACTATTCAATTTGCTAATTATTGGGCTAATCCTTATCCGATATTGCAGAACATCCAAAAGTAGTTTCAGTCTTCTTGAACACAGGAAAGAAGTTACACACAACTCATTCATGGAGCTTCCTCGGACTCGAGCAAAACGGAATAGTTCCTTCCGACTCAATCTGGAAGAAATCAAGATTTGGCCAAGATATAATTATCGGAAACCTTGATACTGGTAAATTATTTATTTGATTATAAATTCAATTTGCACAGATTAGATCTAGCTTTAATTTCCTGTTTTTAGCATTGAGGGAGGGAGGGTAATTTGCCATTGATGAAATGTAGAATCATTGAATTAACCCTGCAATAGAAAATGAATATTACAACGAGTCCATGACATTGATCACGAGTGACTTGAATTGATAGTAACCTGAGAGTTGAATTTGTACTAAATTATGGGCCAATATGACCATGAAACATTTATGTGACTACAACTTGGAAGAATAGTTTGCAGAATTACAGGAAGAGGATGTGAGGACCAGTAAATAAAGAGAAAATGGTCCAAAAAAAATATAATTCTGCAATCTGTAAACTATTTTAATATGCATTTTTGTTCATCATCTTTGGAATGATGTTGGTGATTTATTTTCATTTTTACTTTTACCTTTAACTTTCTTGTGAAGTGGGTAGGCGTCTGGCCTGAATCCAAAAGCTTCAATGATGAAGGGTTGGGACCGATTCCATCAAAGTGGAAAGGAATATGTCAAAATGGTTCAGATCCTGGTTTCCACTGCAATTGATCTGCTCTGTTACCTACTCTCTTTATTATATCAGTAGATTCAGTACACTCTACAAAAGGGACTTTCTTTTTCAAACTCCGATAATATTAAAGATAATTATGCCTCTGTAGTCAACTCTTTGTTTCACATTGATTGAGTCCTGATTCCTGAATCCAGATCCTCAGGTTTTATATATTTATAAAAATATATTCAATGCCTTAATTTTTCTGCTGTTGTGATGGAATTTGAGAGTGTTCTTGATGTCCTTGCATATATTCTTAGTCCATTAATCTCCAGAGAAGATCAGATTATCCACTTCTAACATTATGCATAACTGTTTTAAGTGTTCATTTCTATAGAAAACAGAAAGGACAGAAAGGTACACTTTTCTAAACCTGCCAATCATGGTCCAAACTGGGTGGGGATCATCCAGAAGGCCGACTTTATGGAATCTATGCTGCCATATTTGATGTCTATAAAGTTAGATATTCCATTTTCATTGACAATAGTAAAGGTTAGTATTCATAAAGCACATTCATTTGGAGTTTTCTTATATAGGATACAAGAAAATACCACCTTTTCCGCGTACAAATAAAGGCAATTTGTACAATACACCAGACTTGAATTTAGGAGGTGGGGTTTGCATATTAGTGAAGGTGCACATGCATCGGAAGCACACAATAAGTTGCCTAGCTTTCTTAATGAAAAAGGCGAATTGGCTAGTGGTCGATGAGTTCATGTGCAAATGCGATGAGATAAAAATAAAAACAGTAATTGCAGGACTAATTTCAATGCACAGATTAAGCTGGAAATTGAGCCTAGGGTTTACAATCAGCTATAGAATTTTTAATTAGGACATTGAATTTGTCGTCTGAAAGCAGCAGGAAAAGAGTGCTACCCATTTGGCCATACTCATAACTTAGATTAGAATATTGATTTTCCAGTTCCCCAATTACCACTCTTTTTGATACTGTGCAGGCTGTACTCCAAAGCTAGGACAGTATACAATTTTTTAACCATTGCAAAATTAATTAATGGTTGCCCTAGATCTAGCTTCCCCTTCTCCAGCACTTTCCGCTGTAGACATGCAAGGGTTCAGCATATATTAGTTTAAAAGGGGAACTATTTTTTTAATTGTTAAATTATGTTATCTTGTTTGAGTTTGCACTTCATATATTAGCGTGTCTTCTTATAGTTTCCATGTTATAAAGTAGGATTTTGGACTGATTCTTGAGCCCTTCATACAGATTTGAGTAAATTATTCCAATGATAATGAATTTTGCTTCACAAAATTTTAAATTAATTGCCATAATTTGGTCATTTTTATTGCAATTAAAATACCCAATTCCAGTGAGAAACCCACCAGGAATCTGATGTAACATTCAATTTACTGTAGAATTTTATTAAGAAAATTGAAGATTATAGTTTTTTTCAGTTGAAAAGCTGTTAGATTAGTTTTTGAGGTTTTTTCTTTTGGTATTGGATTCATTTTCTTTTGAAAATTTCGTATGAATATATGAAGGAAGCTTATTGGGGCAAGATACTTCAACAAAGGGTATGCCTCAGTGGCTGGTCCTCTGAATTCCACCTTCGATTCGCCTCGTGATAAAGAGGGTCATGGAACTCATACCTTGTCGACAGCAGGTGGAAATTTTGCAGCAGGAGCCAGTGTCTTTGGGTTCGGCAATGGAACAGCCAAAGGTGGTTCACCAAAAGCACGAGTTGCAGCTTACAAGGTCTGTTGTCCCCCAGTTGGTGGAAATGAGTGCTTTGATGCAGATATCTTAGCAGCATTTGATCCTGCAATAAGTGATGGGATTGATGTCCTGTCCGTGTCACTGGGAGGGGATCCTACACCATTCTTTAATGACAGTGTTTCCATTGGGTCTTTCCATGCTGTAAAGAACGGGATTGTCGTCGTTTGTTCTGCTGGTAATTCTGGTCCTAATGATGCTACTGCCTCCAATCTTGCACCCTGGCAGATCACTGTTGGTGCCAGTACCATGGACAGGGAGTTCCCCAGTTATGTTACGCTTGGCAACAACATGACCTTCAAGGTTTTTTTTAAATTGGTTTCCCTTTCCTGCTAAATTAATATGTTTAGTCTTAGGAACTAATACGAATGTGTTTGATTTTGAAGGGAGAAAGTTTATCAAGAACAGCCCTGCCAAAGGATAAGTGCTTCGCAATTATAAGTGCTTCAGATGCTAGAGCAGCTAATGCATCTGTGGAAGACGCGTAAGGATTGAACAAATTATGTTCGTAGTTTTCCTGATTTTCTTTCTGTGGCACCATCTGCACTGACATGTAATAATGCTGCAGGCTTCTGTGCAAAGCTGGAACACTTGATCCCAAGAAGGCAGAGGGGAAGATCTTGGTCTGCCTCCGAGGGGGAAATGCAAGAGTGTACAAGGGTGAGCAAGCTGCTCTGGCTGGTGCTGTTGGGATGGTTCTTGCCAATGATAAGGATTCTGGCAATGAAATTATTGCTGACCCTCACATCCTTCCTGCTTCTCATCTCAATTACACCAATGGTGTCGCTATCTTCGCTTACATTAACTCCACTAAGTGAGATGAAATCTCTTATGTTTCTTGTACAAGGCCCACGTATATTTCTTAATTGCAATTAAATCTACAGGTCTCCCATTGCTTATATCACACCTTCAACAACGCAAATCGGCACAAAGCCAGCTCCCTTCATGGCAGCATTTTCCTCTAAAGGTCCCAACACCATTGCTCCAGAGATCCTCAAGGTTTCCCTACCCATTTAGTCTTCTCTCTCTTCAAACACAACAATTTATTTAGATACTAATTAAATAATCATTTCTCTATGTATTTTCAGCCTGATATCACCGCACCAGGAGTGAGTATCATAGCAGCCTACACAGAAGCAGAAGGACCTACAAATGAAGATTTCGATACCCGACGAGTTCTGTTTAACTCGGTATCAGGCACTTCAATGTCATGTCCTCATGTTTCAGGCATTGCTGGCCTTCTAAGAACTCTGCGTCCGACCTGGAGTCCTGCAGCAATTAAATCAGCAATTATGACTACCGGTGAGTGGTGAACACTGGACCTTTATTACCTTTCAGATTCAATGATTTGTTAGTTTCACATGAAAGACGCATACTAGAAAGACATTAATCATTACAATGCCTATATATACTTCTCCCTGTACTTGGCAGCAATGACGCAGGACAATAACAGGGAGCCAATTCTGAATGCATTCTACACCAAGGCAACTCCATTCAGCTATGGAGCAGGACACATCAGAGCAAACCAAGCTATGGATCCAGGGCTGGTTTATGACTTGTCTGTTTATGATCACCTCAACTTTCTATGCGCCATGGGGTATAACGCAACCCAAATTTTATCATTCTCAGAGACTCCCTACAGATGCCCCTCCAAGGCCATTAATCTTGCCAATTTCAATTACCATTCCATCACCATCCCTAAATTCAATCGCACGGTCACAGTCACTCGAAGAGTTAAAAATGTTGGCAGTAGTCCAAGTACTTACAAAGCTCGTATCATAAAACCAACTGGGTTTTCCATTTCTGTTGAGCCAGAGGTGTTAAAGTTCAACAAGGTTGGGGAAGAGAAGAGCTTTAGAGTTACCCTGAAAAGCAAACAATCGTCTGCAAGAAAGGATTATGTATTTGGAGAGTTGATTTGGTCTGATAATCAGCATTATGTTAGGAGTCCTATTGTAGTGAAGTGGTGAAAAGCAGCCAGTGATTTATGAAAATAGCTGATTAATTCACTATTAATTCACTATTATTATTTTTAAATGCCTTATAGGTCTCTCTCTCTCTCTCTCTCTCTCTCTCTCTCTCTCTCTTTATATATATATATATATATATATATATATATATATATATATATATATATATATATATATATATACACACATGTATAAATATAAAGTCGGAAAGTATTACAAAGGGAATGCTATATAGCACTTTCTTTATAGAGCTTAACCTTCTATAAATAACTCTTTTTTATACTAATTATTATTTAATTCTTTTATTTTATTTTAATTATCATTATTATTTATAATAATACCTTAACATTTATTATTTAAATTATTATTTTCTTTAAAATGTGATTTTTAAAAATTAAGACATTTTATGATTAAATGTAATATTTAAAAATTATTTATATTATTTTTTTTATAAATTTATTTATGCAAAAACATTATTTACAACATATAATTCTCCATAATAATAATAATAATAATTTATAATTAAAAATAATTTAGTAGATAACAACAACAACAATACTCCCCCTGTCCATAAATAATAGCTATATTCGGAGTTTTTACAGTAATTAAGGAAACGATTGGATAACTCATTTTCATAAAAAAAAAATAATTTACTTAATTGTCATTTCTTAGAAATCTAAAGAAATGAATATCAACGTGACAAACAGCTGGTTTAATTAAGAATTAAATAATAATATTAGTTCTATAAAATTGTATAAATATTTATCATATTTTATAGAGATAAAGGATAAGATTAGGAAAAAAAAATAATTAATTCTACTTGGTCTTCTACATGTGGCAGATAATTTTAGATAAAATAAAAAGTCAAATGTGACTATTATTTATAGATGAATGGAGTAATAGTAATAAAAAGGTTATTGATGGCTATTAATATATAAAAAAAAATTAACTATTAGCTTGTGATCTCATAATCAATTATCATATAATTTAGTCAGTCTTAAATTATTTCATATCTTTAATGTAACGACCCAAACCAGGGACTATTACTGGCACTAAGAATCGAGTCAACTTAAGGCCGCCAGAACCCGTAGCAAGCCTGAAACCTGTGAAACATATATACATTCCTACATCTCATCATCTTAACATATATTAAACCATTACACCTTGATTTTTTATCCATACATAAACATTTATAACATAGTAATGGTTCCTAATTTGAACCTTAACATACATAAGATTCAAAGTGTAATAGTTCAACATGCATACCCTCAAAAGGGTTTACACAATATAAACATTATTATACAACAATCATTACATTTTTTCTTAAATCACCAATACAGTACTATCCATTTATAAGTTACAAGTCCATCTACCTATACATCATACATAAAGAAGGGCTAAGACAATCCCTGAAGCTCTCTCTTTGAAGAACTCTTCTAGTCCTGCAACTTTGCACCTAGCGGTTAGGGGAATGGGGTAAGCTTATGCAAGCTTAGTAAGTAAACTAACCATCATTAATTATATCATTCATTCAGAAATGTGTAATGCATCATTCACATGGATTTTCACATCACAAACATTTCACATAAGATGGACATTATCACCAATAACTCCCCAAACTTTTCTTTTAAACATGACCTGTGTCATGTACCCAGGGCAACTATCAGATCTCCCTTGAAGGGCAATGTCAAGATCTCCCCTTAGTATTTATTTATGGATCCATAACATACGTAACATTATATAACATAACATGGAGGGAGTAATAGGTCATCCAATATCCATCAATACACCAATAGCAATTTATGCAATTATGAAATATTTTCGTGTTCTAGATATATACATCTTAAATAAATATGACATGATGCATGAGGATGCTCATTAATTACCTATAAATAGTTTCATTTTATTAAGGTTAGAGTTACTCACCTCTTGTAGCCTATCAACCTCCTTACTTAAACGGGAGCTATCCTTGGATCCTTACTCTTCTGAATCCCTCAAGCCTGATCCTATAAAATCGAACCCTAGAGTGTTATACAAGGCTCTAAAACTCTATACATAAACATCCTATTCTAGGCCCTTAGGATCCATGAAATTAGGTTTTAAAACTTTAAAATCAAAGGAGAAAATAAGTGGGCAGAACCAAGTTCAACTACTGGAACCTTGGATTTCGACTGTCGAACCTTGAAACGTTAGGTGCCCATTTTGGACAATAGCCACTGTGGTTGCCGAAGTCTGGTACTTTAGCTATTGAACTTGGAAATTTCTAGATTTTCTTAGAAAATGCAAGTTTCGGCTATCAAACTTTTGACTTTCGGCAACCGAACCTGAGAATTTCTAAAATTTTTATTTAAGTTTAATTTAATCTAAAAATTAAAATCTATGAATTAAATTTCTTAATTTAAATAAAAAATCAAGAGTTCAATTTCTTAATTTTGGTACTAAATTTTTTAATTTAAACCCAAAAATAAATAAGCTCAATTGAGCTTAAATTGAACCTTCTTGATTAAATTAGATAAAAAGTTAAAAATAATTTAAATGGAACTTCTCCAATAATTACATGAGTGTAATTAAGCTATAAGTTGAATAAAATTAAGGTATCATGCTATTAAAATTAAAAAATATATTTTAAAATGCAAAAAAGCGAAATTATATATATATATATATATGGAGAAGAAGAATTCTTATTGAGTCAGGAAAAGAATTTTTTTTTTAATGAAATTTAACAAAATAAATGATTCATCATTATATCCGAATCAAATCATAAACACTAGGTAATCAATAGTTTAATTTAGAGGTAATAAATTTTATTTTGATGTATGTGATTCAAAATTAATAATTTATTTTAATTTACATTAAATTTTATAAAATTTATAAAAATAAAAATTAATGCAATAATTTTAAATTTTGAAAATAATTTGATTAATTTAAATTTTAACTTAAAAATTAAAAACAAAAATTAAGTTTTTAGAAAAATTAATAAATGTTGATTTGAAATAATATACAACTCATAAATTATGTCAAATTTAATTTAAAATTATTATTTATGAAATTCAATAAATAATTTAAAGAAAATTAAAATCTAAAATGATTTGAATTTATCTAAATAAAATGAAATTTGAAATAATTTATAATTTAAAGTAATTGGATGTGTATTTAAACCCGCATGATTTGACTGCTTGCCAACTCTCGTTGGTTTTTTTTTTTTTTTATCGAAACTCCGTTGGTAGCTGTATGACACCACAGGCTAGCTACTTTTCAACAATATAAAAAGTCTAAATTATTATTTATTATTTATATTTTAATGAAATTAATTATTTTATTTTTATATTTTAAAAAATATATTATTTAATTTTATATTTTATTTATTAAATTTTTTTATTAATTAATATTAATTAAATTATTATTTAATTAATTTAAGTAATCCCTACATTTTTAAAAAATATAATAGTTATCATTTATAATTTATTTTATTAATTATTTAATTTTATAATTATTTTTTACACTTAGATTATTTTAATTATCTCTTCTTATTTCTCTCTTATTCTCTATTATTTCTCTTTACAAGTTTTTTTTTCCCTCTATAACCATGCTCTTTTCTCTCTTTTTTGATAAAAATGACACAAACTGTCTACATAAAAAAATTAATTAATTTTTTAAAATTTTAATAATCAAGAAAAATTAATTTTCAATAAAAAAATATAAAAATATGTCCAAGAAATTGAAATTTAAAATAAATATATAAAAATTCATATTTAATCTCTATATAGCAAAATTTTTATTTTTATTTAAAATATATTTTTTAAAATATTATATTTTTAAAATAAATAAATCAACTAATTAATTTATTAAAATAGAGAAATTAAATAATATTTTTTTCTAAATTATGAAATTAATTAATTAGTTTCCTAAAAAACTAGAAGTATTAAATATTAATTTAAATAACATGAATAATAAAAAATTTGATAGAATAATTAAATTATTTAAAAAAAATAAATACATAAATTTAATAATATATTTTTTAAAGTATACAAATCAAAACTTGATGCAGACAATTTATATATTTTCCGTAGAAAAAAGACATTCTGTTGTCCCAAAATAGTCCAAGATGGGGGTGAATTGGACTTAAATAATTTTTCAGCCTTTGCTTGTAGCCTAATGAAAAATTGTGGCTTTGTTCAACTAGGTGCTCCTTTATATATAATGAAAGTGATATGTATTTTAATGATGTGTCCTTAAATTGCAATTCAAGCTTCAATCAATATTTAAACCGATTTTTAAAATAACATGCATCACAAAATATTCAACTAAATTCTCAACCTACTCAATATATCCTCAAGTATATCAACTCAATCTATTCAATTAACACTCAATATCATGCATAGAAATTAAATTACACAAAAGTAAAGAGATTAAGGTTAGAGAGATCAAACACAATGATTTTTATAGTGGTTCGGCTTAACTAGCCTACATTCACTCTCTCAAAGAACCCTCTTTGAGTCTTCTCTCCACTATTTGCTCTTTTAAAGGCAAGAGCCCAAAAGCCCTTATAACTTTTTCAACACCAAGCTTTTACCAAGGTAGCTTGAACCCTTGACAAGTGCTATCTCAAGCACTCACACTCTCAAGCTTCAATAGGTGCTTGTACAACCTCTCTTAAATGCAATTTAATGTTTTAATACTCACTCTCACTCAATACAAATCAAACTATAAATAAGAGATGAGTTGATTTGCCAATGGTAGCTCAAAGACTTTAAAGCTCTTGAATGAAAGCAATAAATGAAAAATCAAGATTTGAGTGCAAATGTAAGCTTTCATCAAAAATAAAATGAAGTAAAGAAGGTGTATTTATAGTCCCAAATCATTTTAAACCGTTTGAAACCTTTTTGGAACGTTATACACTATGTTCTAGGCAAAATAGCCGTTATTTTGTCTTTTTGTGCGAAATTGAGCAACTCTGATCATTTAGCAAACTAATGAAATTTTGGTGACAGTAGTAAACTAATTAGCAAACTAATATTTTAGCAAACACATTAGCAAACTAATATTTTAGCAAACAAGTTAGCAAACTAATTTACCAGTTGCCTGTCTCAAATTGTAATCTTAAAAAAATCTGATTTAGACCTTAAGAAAAATATATATATTCCAATAGTAATATCCAAGGTCATGATGAGAGAAAATTTTATAAAATAATTAAAAGAAAATTTTTAATTTTAAGTTCCATTTGACTAAACTTTCATCTATTCTTTTTACACAAGTCCTAAAACTCAATTTCTAACTCTATGACTTTCATATCTTTACTTTGAGTCTTGGTTTTCATAATCTTGTTCTTTCTCATCTTGGATTTGTCTTGAGATGGCTTTTAGTATTCTTCCTCCTTAGATGCAACTTCAAAGATTCTTTATGAATAAGAGAAAGAATCTACACATCACTTTAAAGTTGAGTTAGATAGATTCTGTTTGAGTTTTGTTATCATCAAAATCGATGCTCATTTTGAGCTACACGGGGTCAACACATACACACACAAACACACACACACACACACACACACACACACACACACACATATATATATATATAAAATGACTTAGTGGGTTGACTGAATCACCAAAGTCAATGTATTACAAAAAAGTTGCAAACTATCATTTTTTTAATAGTTATTTATATTATAAATTCTTTCATTTAAAGTATCTATATATTTGATATAGACTTACTCTGTTAAGTTTTTTCTAATTCTATTAATTTAATTATAAGTTAAAAAAAATTATTTCATAGATTTTATTTAAAAAAAAATTCAAACCAATTTAATTAACTCTTTCAATTTGATCTCATTAAAGACTAAGAAGGGATATCAATTCTAATTTCAAATTTGATCGAGCCAATTTCGATCTAATTTTAGACTCAATTCAATCATGGTCAAGCCTATCCCTTAATCCTTTTTCATTGCATTTGCAATTGCATATGCGCAAGACCTTGCATATGCGCAAGATCTCTCATATCGGGAGAGGGGCCCGATATGAGAGATCGGAAAAGGGTCATAATAGAGAGATCGGAAGGAATAAGAGATCAGAAAGCACGAAGAGGATGAGATAACTTCCAATAACTCTCTACATAATCAGAGCCGAGGTAGTTAAAGCATTGCAGGCGTGATCAAATCTTCACCGCACGCCTCATTTGCAGAATCGCCCATATTACTGACAGACGCCAAAAACAGTTATGACAGTTCTGTACATCACAATCCCCACCGTTGATCATACTTGCAAGGACGAACTCGGAGCCCTTGGATCAAAAACAGACGACAGGTCCAGCGCCTTTTATTCCCAGCCCTCGGATCCATCTTGTAAGGCAGGATCCTGAGCCGTTGGATTAGGAAGAGAAAGGACGGATATTCTGGATAGGATCCTAGCCATCCATTTTGATTCTCTTTAATTCTCAGACATCGGATCATGTTCTTTGAAATCCAGACCTTCCATCTCCACAAGAGAGATCCTGACCTTTCATTAGGAGCACCCGTTCCCTATAAATACCTGCATGCGATACTGTAGAAAGGACGGACAAAAAAAAGGTGGTGGTGATTATAGTGGAAAGGCTCTGAAATTTAATTCAGTCTTGCTGCTTTGCCATTCTAAGCTTGCATAAAAATTGAGAAACTTCAGAAACTAGTTTTCTCGAGTGTCTCCATTGATAGAGTTTTCGAACCCTGAAATCCTTCATTTTCAGTTTGTTCATCACTCTGCCATACCATTTCCGTTCAGTCTTGTCTTCATCACCCCATCATCTACATATTCTTCTCTCAGCTTGACCTCATTCTGACCAGGTAGCCATAGCTTCGACTTAACTACATTTCAACCTGGTTCTCGCAATCTCAAAGTAAGCATTGGTCCCGGAACCATCAGCCTTCAACATAACAATATTTGTGATCTCCAAAGTTAGTTTGATAACCTCGACCTCACACAGGTAAGTATCTAGACTGTCACCTTACCGAATGCTCGCGTTTTACGTTCTCTGTTTTTATTCTCAAAATTCTCATTAAGTTCAGTTATACTAAAAATCTCCATGTGGATCCTTCAGGTTGATAATTACTCTCTTGAGTTTACATTTTCTATTCTCCAGTTCACGTTATTTATTTGTTCTTAGTTTTTATTTCCTTCAATATAGGTGTTCCGGTTACGAGTAACTTCTAAGTAATTTAGCAAAGTGTTGGTGGCAATATCCTAACGTGATAGTGTCTTTTGAAATAAGTAAAATAATCAAAGAATGAATAGGGAATCAGGAGAAAAGTCATGAGGTCGGGCTACTAAGCGAGTCTAGAAAATAGCATAATAAAACGGGGATCGAGATAGGACCCCAGACTAGTAACCGAAAGATATCAGATGTAGTCAGCTAAAGAGTTCGGACAAGAGAGTCATATACGAGATCGGTGAAGAGCTCGATCTTTAACCAAACACGAGGTCAGGGGAGAGTTCTTACATGATCCTCATTCAAATAAAAAACACGGAGATCGGAGGAGAGTTCTTATCCGAGATCCTTCATCAAATTTTAAACCAAACACTTTAAGAGATTGGGGAAGAGTTCTTACCTGATGCTCGTTTAAATCAAATATGAGGAGACCGAAGGAGAGTTTTTATCCTAAATCTCCAGCTTAAAATTTTTAAAACATACCTAGGGATCGGGAGACGCTCTACCCCGAGCTCTCTTAACAAAATTCAAATTTAACAACACAACTCCAATACACAAGGCTATTTTAATTCAAACACCTATTCACTAAAGGGTCATCTCATGAACTCGTGTTCTTGGGCAACCCAAAACGAGTGAAATATCAAATATTCCTTATTTTTGCACAAAGGATTAACATCATCACTATCCCAATCCCCTAATTACCCTTTTAATTTATGAAAGTGCATAACACTAAATCTGTTTACCCTCATTGAGGGACGAGGCGGGGTGCCTAACACCTTTTCCGCCCGTATATGGACCCCGAACCTAGAATCTCTATTTTCAAAGTGGTTTCTTTTAATTTATTTTCACGAATGGTTTTCTTTAATTTCTCTCAAAATTAAAGTGGCGACTCCTCACTTTTCCCACTTCAGTGAAGAGCTTTCGTCCAGGCGACCGCAAAAACACCTTGCGACAGCTTGGCGACTCCACTGGGGATTTCTTATTTAACTCGTCGTTTAGAGGTCCAAGAATAGATTTAGTTTTATGCTCTTATAAATTGAAATCGTAATTAGGGGGGGGGGTGTTTTATTCGCAAAATTCGAAAGTCTTGATATATCAATTTGTTATTATTCTAACCATTTTTGCTTGTCTTATTCCCCACAGCAACTCTCGTCAAAACAAAAAATGCAAAAAAAACTCCCCCACGAAGGGAAGAGGTAAATATGTCCCTTCATACACTGAGTACTTACACAATGTCCTCACACATTTCAGCCCTATATCCGGGCTTTCTCACCTTTTAGGAAAGTAGGAGGGAGTCATGTAGCGGTACCCGTGGGTTTTACCCCGTTAGTATCTGTGAAGGCTTCTGCTCAGATTGAAACTCGTTCTATTTGCTGTGATACCCGTGGAACTCTCCCATTAGTATCATGGATATGGAATGGGGCTCTTGAAGGAACAGAAGCGTGAAAAACACAAGTTTATACCATTGAATTCAAAAATTTTCACCTAGGGTCACATGTATCATGCAAGATTTATTTTTATCTATTTGATTTCAATGATAAACAACATATTAAAACTCTTTTAATATGTTTCTTTGGATCTGTATTTGCCATTTAAGATTTTAAAATTAATCAGATTAATTTTAGAACCCTAGATTAAATCAAGAACGATTACACTAACCTCTTGATGCAATCGCAATATGGTTCGCGCTTTGAGATTCGTCTTCAGGACACCAGATGTTGTCCCTCTAGCTTTCCACACCAAGAACACCTATGGCAGCCCTTGAACAGCTTATAAAGCTTTTTCTATTAATTAGAAATTCAAGTTCTGCCTTTTAAGAGATTAGAGATGTAAACAGGACACTAGAAACAATTTCTAGCGTTCTTAATTCAAGAGATTGATGGCTAATCTCTTTGAATTGATGAGAGATGAAGAAGAATAGATGAAAACCCTCAAAGTGGCATGACAAAGGAGAGGAGTAGCTGCTGGTTATTTTTTCTTTTCATAACCACACTTAAATAGCTAGGTTAACACATTAAACCCTTGCCACATGTCACCCTTTGATTAGCTCTAGGTTTAAGTGACCCAATCACATTGTGCCAAGTGTCAAACCTATATTTAATCTTGATTTTAATCATCTTACATGATTAAAAAAAATTTGGCAAGCTTATGTGTAATCCCATGTGTCACCATCTCATGGTGCCACGTGTTACACTGTGAAATGACCAAAATGCCCCTGTGTCTTAATTTTGAGTTCTTAACCCAAAATAATTATTTTTCTTCTTCTAATTAATTTATATCAAATATAAATTAATTAATTAATCTCTATTAATTAATTTCTCATTAATTAAATTCATATTTAAACACTTTAAATATAAATTTAATTTATACTACACATCCAATAATCTAGATTTGATTTCAAGTCATGCTAGGGACTTTGCAATTTAATTGCAAACCAAACCTATTTAATTAATCAATTAAACTCTTTAATTAATTAATTAAATCATATTTAAATAGGTGATAACTTGTGTATGTGTGTGACTTACTAGGCTCATCACTAATTGACAATGAGACATGATATCAACTCTTAATATCATCAGAACTCTTTCTTACCATAAATGATTTCTCTAAATTATTTTATGAACCTCATAGACTATGGTTAACACCTAGCATAGCATGCCATGGCCACCCAATTAGTAATAAGGTTTACCTTAAATGAACCTATAATCATATGTTACCATGCACTAGAATCTCTCTGTTACAAAATCCCAACTCAAGCTGGAGTCATGGTTTATGTCAAACTCCATTTGTTATGAATATTATGTTCTCTTTTAATTCCAGTTCTTGATTAAAAATATTTTCTCATCAGAAACTCTTTTCTGAATAAATCTATCTGTCTGCCAGAACTTGAAACATCAAGAACAATTAAATGAACATAGGATTTTATCTCTATTTACTTAGAGGAACAGATTCCATCTTGATCAATACCTACCTCCATATATAACTAGTAGGAGCCAACACATGCCCATATACCCATACACAGTACAAGTATGAAAGCAGTATCAAACTCAAACTACCTATATACAAGATAACTGTGCTATCTCAGGTCTAAAGATTATATGCACTGATATGATTTATGACAAAACATTGACAAGAGTAAACTCCATGTGCTTGTCATAAGTGTCACTGGTTCGGCCTACTTATCATTTATAAGTGCCTATAATGTTTGTTATATGGCATGAGACTCACCATTCCATCTTATTTATATCTCATATAAATAACTTGGGAACAAACATGAATACAATCTTTCTGGATAAGTCATGTCCTTATTATGAAGTATCCTCGATTGTGAACCTATTTATGATACTTTGTGCTAGAAATATTATCACTCATATTCTTAACAACTTAAGAATAATATTTCTAACAAAATATCAATGGACCTTTTCTATTACACATAAATATATTATGTAAACGGAAAAGTGAAAATGCCTTTTATTAATAAAAATATGTACAAGATACATACTAAATGATATGCTCTAGGACATACCACTAACAATCTCCCACTAGCACTAGAGCCATTCAATACAATATCTTAGACCTATCTTCTCAAGATGTCGGTCTAACTGAGTCTGTAACATAGGCTTAGTGAATGGATCAGCTGGATTTTCAGCTGATGCTATTTTCTGCATGGCTACATCACCTCGCCCAACTATTTCTCTGATAATGTGGTAGCGCCTTTCTATGTGTTTGGATTTCTGGTGAGACCTTGGTTCCTTAGCCTGCATGACTGCTCCATTGTTGTCACAGTGTAATGGAACTGCTGACTCAATGGAAGGAACTACTGTAAGTTCTATCAAGAACTTCTTTATCCAAACAGCTTCCTTTGCAGCATCTGATGCAGCAATATACTCAGCATCTGTAGTGGAATCTGCAGTCGTGCTCTGTTTGGAACTCTTCCAACTGACTGCATCTCCATTACAAATGAACACATATCCAGAGGTAGACTTTCTATCATTGATATCTGATTGGAAATCAGAATTAGTATAACCATCCAATTGTAAGTCTCCACCTCCATAAATCAAGAATAAATCCTTAGTTCTTCTCAAGTACTTAAGAATATTCTTGACAGCTATTCAGTGTTCCAAACCTGGATTGGATTGATACCTACTAGTCAAACTAACAGCATATGCGATATCCGGCCTAGTACACAACATTGCATACATTAAACTTCCAATAGCCGAAGCATATGGAATCCTGGCCATCTTATCTCTTTCTTCAGGTGTCTTTGGAGACATCTCTTTAGAAAGATGGATACCATGTCTCACTGGTAACAATCCTCTCTTGGAATCAAGCATGTTAAACCTCTTTAACACCTTTTCCAAGTATAGACTTTGGGATAAACCAATTATTCTTTTTGCTCTATCTCTATAGATGCGAATCCTAAGAATATAGGTTGCCTCCCCTAAGTCTTTCATGGAGAATGTATTTGACAACCATACCTTTATAGTCGTCAACATACCTGTGTCATTAGCCATCAATAGTATGTCATCCACATATAAGACAAGGAAAGTGATATCACTGTCACTAACCTTCTTATATACACATGGCTCATCCTCATTTTTGATAAAACCAAAGGATTTAATGGCTTCATCAAAACGGATGTTCCAACTCCTCGAAGCTTGTTTCAACCCATAAATGGATCGCTTTAGCTTGCATACCTTGGAACCATCTTGGGATTCAAATCCCCTAGGTTGTTCCATGAAAATGTTTTCTTCAATGTATCCATTGAGAAAAGTCGCTTTTGACATCCATCTGCCAAATCTCATAATCATAGTACGCAGCTATTGCTAATAAAATCCTAATTGATTTAAGCATGGCAACAGGTGAGAAAGTCTCCTCATAATCGATTCCTTGCCTTTGGCGAAACCCTTTCGCTACTAGCCTTGCCTTATAGGTCTCTACCTTTCCATCAGAACTAATTTTCTTCTTGAAAACCCATTTGTTCCCTATAGGTACAATACCTTCAGGTGGGTCAACAAGATCCCAAACTTGATTCTTATATATGGAATCAATCTCGGATTTCATAGCATCAATCCATTTTGAAGAGTCTATATCTGATATAGCTTCTTCATAGGTAAGTGGATCATCTCCATGATCTACTTCTTCATGAGTAGACAACTCTTGTTCTTCTTCATGAAGAAAACCATATCTCACTGGTGGATGAGATACCCTGGTTGTTCTACGAGGAACAAATTGTAGATGTTTCATCAACGGGTATAGGTTGACTAGATGGATCTATATCCATCTGATCTGTTGGTTGGTCAGAATTCTCCAATTCTAACTCTATTTGCCTTCCTTTGCCTCCTTCTTGAACAAACTGTTGTTCAAGAAATGTGGCATCTCTACTTATCACAACCTTTTATGAAGTAGGCAAATAAAAATAATATCCAAAACTATCTATTGGATATCCAACAAATCGACCTTTTTCTGATCTGGTCTCCAATTTATCAGTGTTCAGCTTTTTGATATAAGCTGGACAACCCCAAATCTTAACATGCTTAAGACTTGGTTTTCTTCCATGCCATATCTCATAAGGTGTGGAAGAAACAGATTTTGATGGAATCCTATTCAGAATATACAAAGCTGATTCTAATGCAAATCCCCAAAAGAAGATTGGCATATCAGTATAGCTCATCATACTACGTACCATATCCAATAGGGTACGATTTCTCCTTTCAGATACACCATTCAGCTGTGGAGTTCCTGGAGGAGTTAGCTGAGAAACAATGCCATGCTCTCTCAAGTATTCATCAAATTCAGTACTCAAATATTCACCTCCACGATCTGATCGAAGAGCTTTAATACTCTTTCCTGTTTGATTTTCTACTTCAGATTTAAATTCTTTGAATTTTTCAAAAGATTCATGTTTGTATTTCATCAAATACAAATACACAAACCTTGATTTATCATCAGTAAAGGTAATAAAATAATGAAAGCCCCCTCTAGCCATTTTCTTTAAATGGACCACATACATCACTATGTATTAGCTCCAAAATATTTTCAGCTCTTAGCCCTTGTCCAACAAAGGGTGATCTAGTCATTTTGCCCTGAAGGCAAGATTCACAAGTTGGAGTAGGCTCAGAGCCCAATGAGGATAGAATCCCCATTTTCTCCAATTTTGCAATCCTATCTTCTGCAACATGACATAACCTTAAGTGCCAAATATATTTTGAACTTGAGTTGGTTTTCACCATGGCATTGTATTCTTTTAGATCACTTGCATTCAATTTGTGTTTGTCATTATTATCCAAATAATAAAGACCATCATTCATATAACCCGAACCAACATATTTATTTCCAAAATAAATATTGCAAACATCATCTGTGAACTGAAATTCATAGCTATTTCTAGTCAAACTAGATATAGAAATGATGTTCTTAAAAGCATCAGGTACATATAAAATATTATCCAAACACAAAACATGTCCAAACATGTAAAAAGATTTAGATCCTATGGCTAAAGCTTCAACAGTTGAGCCATTGCCAATCCGGACTCTAATATCTTGAGAACGCAAGCTGCTACTATTTGCTAGTTCCTGCATATCATTAGAAATGTGAGAACTGGCACCAGTATCTAAAACCCAAGCTGTAGATGAACTATGAGTATCATCAGAATCTAAATAACAAGATATGGACATACCTTCCAAAGGTGTATCCTTCTTGTCCTTCAGAGAAGCAAGATACTCTGGGCAGTTCCTTTTCCAGTGCCCATCCTTTTGGCAGTGGAAACACTTTCCTTTGCCTCCATCAGCTTTAGTCTTCCTTTTCTATTTAGCTATTTTCTTGGAAGGACCAAGAATCTGAGGTTTCTTTTTCTTATTGCCCTTCTTCTTGCTGGACTTTCCAGCAGAAGAAGATGCAACCAAAGCTACCTCTTTTCCTTTATTGCCTGGCATATTATTTTGGGCAATAACCAGCATGTTGAGTAAACCAGCTAAGGTGCATTCCTGTTTAGTCATATGGAAATTTATCACAAAATTCCCAAAAGACTCAAGAAGGGACTGAAGGATCAAATCCGTTTGTAGTTGGAAATCCATGTTGAAGTCAAGATGTTCCAACTGCTCAATCAGTCGAATCATCTTGTGGACATGATCCCCAACATTCTGTCCCTCAGACATCCTCATACGAAATAGCTGTCTAGATATCTCATACCTAGCATTCCTGCTGTGCTCACCATACAACTCTTGTAGGTGAAGGAGGATCTCACTCGCACTCTGCATGTTCTCATGTTGCTTCTGTAACTCATTACTCATGGAAGCAAGCATGTAACACTTAGCTCTCATATCATGCTCCTTCCACTTGTCCAAAGTTTCATGTTCCTCTTGTGTGGCCTCTGGAGGTAAGGGACCAGGAACATTTGAATCTAGAACATATCCTATATGTTCAAGGTTCAGGACAAGTTTCAAATTTCTTAGCCAATCAGACAGATTAGGTCCTGTCAACCTATTGTGATCAAGTATGCTTGCAAGGATATTGAATGGTGGTGGTTGTTTTGTGCTCATTTTTATCAGAAAATTAACTGCAGAAAATAACCAGATTAATTAGTAAATGTATCATGTAATTAACCAAAATGATTATGGTCTTTTAATCAAATTGGTCCTCCCACTAACTTAGCGAATCCTACACTTCCAAAGTAAAAAACGGAAATCCTAGTTGGATGGATTTCTAGTGGGTGATTGAATTCTTATAATTCTATTGATCATCCTCAGGTACATCCATTATTGGAATTACAATAAACTATAAGTGAGCAACTCCTTGCCCATCACATCTCATGTGAGGTTCAATCCTTTACCTAGCCACTAATGCTCAAAATCTCAGGTACATCCATTATTGACTTATCTTGCATTAGTTAAGTTGATCCCATTGAGCCAGTAATTATGTAAATAATTTTAATGTCCTCAGGTACATCCAATATTGGCCACCAAACCATTTACATATTTACAACATCTCATACTTAACAATTATTCTTAAGTAAATCTCTTAAATTAATTGTATCTCATGCAACTATTTAAAATTTCTTAAAATAATTGCCCCAATGGAGGGCCTATGTTATAATTACTTTAATTATAGTATTTCCAACTTAATCATTTGTTTGGAAGATTTTATGGTCATTCTAATTACTATTAAGGTCTCACTTTGCACATTATCCATTTAGCATGCATATATCATATTATTGCATACATTCCCATACATCTCATGCATTCATGGATAAGCAGTAAATATGGTATGATCATGGACTTTCTAGGGGATTCAATTCTGAGCCACTAAGAATTGAATCAGGGCATTCCTAGGTGCATTTCATTCATTCATTTTACAAGAGTTGCTGAAGGAGTATATAATCAACACTTGATCTTGAATTCCTCCCACTGGTCCCACCAATGCTCTTGACCTCCTTGAACTTCTTGCAATCCAATATTACATAGTAATCCTTGGCATACCAAGGCGAATTTACAAGAACTTAAATAAATGAAGTTACAACCCAAAAATTATCACAAACTTAATAATACATGCCCAAAATAAATTAAAATTAATTAATTAATTTACAATCCCAAAGAAACATAAAAGAAATAAATCCAATCACATTGGTCTTTTATAGTCCATGATCATCCATCATGCATATCACTATTTAACAATTAAATAAAACATACATACTTAAATTAAATTGAATATCTCATATTCAACTTAAAAATCCAAATTTGAATATGATTCAAATAAATTTAAAAATTCAGATTTGAATCTCATTCAAACAAATTTAAAAATTCAGATTTGAATCACATTCAAATAAATTTAAAAATTCAGATTTGAATCACATTCAAACATTTTTTTAAAAAATCAGATTTAATCACATTCAAACATTTTTTAAAAAATCAGATCTGAATTTTATTCAATCAATTTTAAAAAATCAGATTTAAATATGATTCAAACAACTTTAAAAATTCAGATTTGAATCACATTCAAACAACTTTTAAAATTCAGATTTGAATCACATTCAAATAATTTTTAAAATTCTGATTTGAATCATAATTTAATTGTGTGATAAAAAATTCTAATTAAACAATTTAATTAGACATAAAATGGATCTTAGATCATACAACAATTGCACATTCACCATCCATTTACCTTTGCACACCATTGTGATGCATCAACCATGCGCACCATGGTGTTCATCATTTGTGCTGCCACCTTGACTTTGCAACCAGCAATAAACTTTTGATCTCATAATCAAACACACAATTAAATCATATAAACATCAATCTAAATGGCAAATATAGTGGCTTTGATACCAATTGAAGGAACGGAAGCGTGAAAAATACAAGTTTATACCATTGAATTCAAAAATTTTCACCTAGGGTCAAATGCATCATGCAAGATTTATTTTTATCTATTTGATTTCAATGATAAACAACATACTAAAACTTTTTTAATATGTTTTTTTGGATCTGTATTTGCCATTTAAGATTTTAAAATTAATCAGATTAATTTTAGAACCCTAGATTAAATCAAGAACGATTACACTAACCTCTTGATGCACTGCAGCGTGTCTGCGCCTTTGAGATTCGTCTTCAGGACACCAGATGTTGTCCCTCTACCTTGTCCACACCAAGAACACCTATGGCAGCCCTTGAACAGCTTTTAAAGCTTTTTCTATTAATTAGAAATTCAAGTTCTGCCTTTTAAGAGATTAGAGATGTAAACAGGACACTAGAAACAATTTCTAGCGTTCTTAATTCAAGAGATTAATGGCTAATCTCTTTGAATTGATGAGAGATGAAGAAGAATAGATGAAAACCCTCAAAGTGGAGTGACAAAGGAAAGGAGTGGCTGCTGGTTTTTTTTTCTTTTCATAACCACACTTAAATAGCTAGGTTAACACATTAAACCCTTGCCACATGTCACCCTTTGATTAGCTCTAGGTTTAAGTGACCCAATCACATTGTGCCAAGTGTCAAACCTATATTTAATCTTGATTTTAATCATCTTACATGATTAAAAAATATTTGGCAAGCTTATGTGTAATCCCATGTGTCACCATCTCATAGTGCCATGTGTCACACTGTGAAATGACCAAAATGCCCCTGTGTCTTAATTTTGAGTTCTTAACCCAAAATAATTATTTTTCTTCTTCTAATTAATTTATATCAAATATAAATTAATTAATTAATCTCTATTAATTAATTTCTCATTAATTAAATTCATATTTAAACACTTTAAATATAAATTTAATTTATACTACACATCCAATAATCTAGATTTGATTTCAAGTTATGCTAGGGACTTTGCAATTTAATTACAAACCAAACCTATTTAATTAATCAATTAAACTCTTTAATTAATTAATTAAATCATATTTAAATAGGTGATAACTTGTGTATGTGTGTGACTTACTAGGCTCATCACTAATTGGCAATGAGACATGATATCAACTCTTAATATCATCAGAACTCTTTCTTACCGTAAATGATTTCTCTAAATCATTTTATGAACCTCATAGACCATGGTTAACACCTAGCATAGCATGCCATGGCCACCCAATTAGTAATAAGGTTTACCTTAAATGAACCTATAATCATATGTTACCATGCACTAGAATCTCTCTGTTACAAAATCCCAACTCAAGCTGGAGTCATGGTTTATGTCAAACTCCATTTGCTATGAATATTATGTTCTCTTTTAATTCCAGTTCTTGATTAAAAAGATTTTCTCATCAGAAACTCTTTTCTGAATAAATCTATCTGTCCTGGCTAGGAACTTGAAACATCAAGAATAATTAAATGAACATAGGATTTTATCTCTATTTACTTAGAGGAACAGATTCCATCTTGATCAACACCTACCTCCATATATAACTAGTAGGAGCCAACACATGCCCATATACCCATACACAGTACAAGTATGAAAGTAGTATCAAACTCAAACTACCTATATACAAGATAACTGTGCTATCTCAGGTCTAAAGATTATATGCACTGATATGATTTATGACAAAACATTGACAAGAGTAAACTCCATGTGCTTATCATAAGTGTCACTGGTTCGGCCTACTTATCATTGATAAGTGCCTATCATGTTTGTTATATGGCATGAGACTCACCATTCTATCTTATTTATATCTCATATAAATAACTTGGGAACAAACATGAATACAATCTTTCTGGATACGTCATGTCCTTATTATGAAGTATCCTCGATTGTGAACCTATTTATGATACTTTGTGCTAGAAATATTGTCACTCATATTCTTAACAACTTAAGAATAATATTTCTAACAAAATATCAATGGACCTTTTCTATTACACATAAATATATTATGTAAACGGAAAAGTGGAAATGCCTTTTATTAATAAAAATATGTACAAGATATATACTAAATGATATGCTCTAGGGCATACTACTAACAGCTCTACTGTTTACAGTAGGAGCAATTTGAGAACCTGTGGCTTTTAGAAAATTAGACCTTGAGCTAAACTATCACAGTAGCCGGAAGCCGTAGCAAGCTACCTCATAAGATAGAACTATTCGATTATATAGCACTTACCCGGTACTAGGATTTTCCCTATTTTAGGACAAAGGGGACATACTTGCTCTCATCCTACTCTGTTTGTGTGTTATTCTTAAGGGCAATTTTGAATCATACCGTTAGGAGGATCTACACATTTTCCTACTTTGTTAAATGTGTAGGTATCACCCCGCCAACAGTATAATTCAAAATTACATGAATTTATCTTGCTAACAAGTTTTTCTCCACAGGCATCACAGAATTAGGATCTGTAAAAGAATAAACATCAATTTTAACATGGCATCCTCGAGTCAGTCGACGAAAGAAGTTCCTAGACCAGAACAGAATGCTAAACCGTGGTCCGGACCGCCTCATAGTTCAGTGCCCCTGCAAAGTGATGTCACCAGGGCAGATACTAGCCTGTTACCTCCATTAGACCTAAACAAAGTCGAGGTCAGAATGACCGGTCTCGAGGGTCTATCTTGTAGTCGGAGGTCGCTTCCCGATCACGTCAAGGCAAAGTTCAAGGAAAAATATAGAAGGATTACGACCTTGATACGGGTCAAAATCCAAGTTCCGACACTAAAGGCCATGCTGTCAATTTGGAATCCCAAGTATGGAGTGTTCTCCATCAACGACATCGATACGACCCCCACTAAGGAAGAATATCAGGCGCTACTAGAAATTCCTTATGTGGCACAGAATTGGATCTACCTACACCTCGAGCATAGGCAGACCTGGAAACGGTTCGCACATATGTTGGGGATTCCCCCGGAAGAAGCAAAGGCAAGAGAAACTATCAAAGGGAACACACACGGGTGGTATTGGACCTACCTCAAGAAGCAGTTGGACCTGTACATCCGAGATGAACAATGGGAGCAAGCTTCATTAGCACTAGCTTTGGGGATCTATGGCCTAATCTTATTCCCTGGGCCTTTGGGAATTATAACCTGCAATGTCACGGAGATATTCTTGGCAGTAGAGATGCAGAAAGTCAACCCAATACCGGCAATCCTTGCAGAGACTCTATTGACTCTTACTTACTGTAGACAACAAGGCAGGGGATCCATTAAGTGCTGTTCTCAATTGTTACACCTCTGGATCATCAGTCACATGTGCCCTATAGAGACAAAGGGGTTAACTTGGTACCCAGACCAGCCTCTTATTGAGAAAATGACCAGATTAGTAATCCGCCCAAAGGACGAGCTGCAGTGGCAAGAGTGGATTCTAAGCTTCAACAGCCACGACTACTGCTGGAGGAAATTGTGGACATCGGGTCAACCCATTCTGTTCAGCACAGGGGGTAATTGTTCAGTATCTCTAATCGGAGTGACCGGACACACGAGTTACATCCCAGCATTGGTAAAACGCTATGTAAGCATGATATAGTTGCAGTTAATAGAGAAGAAAAGGATATACCTTTGAAAGAAATAAAAAAAAATATATTTAATTAAATATAAGTATCTTATATTAATATATATTTGACAAGTATGCATTTTAACAGTTCTTTAATATTAACAAATGAAACGGTTTATGGTATTTGAAGAGATTGGCAACATATATTTTAAGGTAAAAAATATATTATTTCAGTATACTAATATAAAAAGTACTGCTTATTATTAAAGTTGCGTTTTTACGTGGTGCTTACATTGCATAAAAAATAATAGTTTTTCAGTGTGATAGAATTGATAAGTGTTACAAAATTTAGATTTTAATGAGTAATTTTTATAATATGAGATAGAATTATAAAAATTAAAAAAGTAAACGATTTTGTTGACTGTTTTTCCTAAATTCTAAATCAATTTTCAGCTTAATTAATTAAACAATAACTTGTAAAGTTCTATCCAACACAAGGCCTAGTTCTCGTCCTGCTAACACTATGCTTTATAGGATGTAGAATCTGGCATGCCCCTGTGGCTGTGATCCCACTCCAACTCAGCCGTAGCTTTCTTCACTTGAAAGGTAAGCTTAGCTAGGTTTGTTTTGGCACACACACGTCGACCATCTTCCATGCATTTAATATGGCCCCAACCCTCTCCGGACCCAAATACTTAAAAAAAAAAAAAAATCCCTTGGAAGAATTTTCAAACAGGATAATTAGCTCAATTACCTCCTTATACTTATTAGAAAGTTCAATTTAGTAGACTTTTAACTTTTTCAACTCATCTATGGAGAAAGCACCGAGGCATTGGAGAGTGGAAGAGAGGAATCACGTATGGGTACTCATCATAATCTTCTTCTTCTCAGCTTCTTTCATCTTCCTCTGCAGCTAGCCGTTGGTTCAGCTCGATCAAAGCAGCAAACAAAGTGCAGTGGATATGGAGGATGTGGATGGATCTGCCCGGCTCCTTGGTTGCCAACTAAGATATTTGTCGACAGGAGTTAGAAAAATTATTCAATAAAACCGATGTATATATAATGGTTTCATTATAATCGTTGATTATAGTAGGTCCCGCGTAGATCCCATCATAATAAGTGATTATAATTAAACTGTTGTATTTACAACATTCGTACCAATGTAGTCGTGTCGATAAAAGGAAGCTTTATAATTAAGTTCTAATTTGTTTGCTTTCTCATCCCCAATTATTACCCCTTTTTCCCTCCGTCGACTGCAAATTTGGGAAAATTGGAAAAATTTTAGTAATCCTTTTATGTTATTTTGAAATTGTTATGATTTTAGTATCCATTTATATTATTAGTCAAAAATGCTGATATTCACTTTATTTTAAACTTGGATTTCCTATTAAACATGTAAAAATATAGCATCCCTAATGGAGTAAGGAATCAGAAAACAGTAATTTAACTAATGAAAACAGAACAAGAAATGGTAGCAGGATGAAGAAGAGAATTCTATTCAAAGAACCCAAAGGATCCAGATGGAACAAGATACAAACTAATCCCTCACACCCTAGTAGTATACAAACTGCTCCCAAGCTTACTAAGCTGGAAAGAAATACAAATTTCCATTTCATACCCACCCCTCACTCTTCTACTCAATTATATAGAACTTTAAGCACCAATATTTTGTGTTTCCTTCAAACATGCGTTGCTTCAAAAGCACCGATATTTGCTACTTCAAGCCTATGTAAGCACGACTCACATTGAACAGAGAAAATACCAGTACTTTGTGTCAGCTACATTTCTCTATACAGTTGGCCTTGAACTGGCTAATAGCATGCACAGGAGAATGTAGTTCCCATCCTTATATATGTATGAAATGATAATTTTAGGGTAATGGTAAAGTTATTCTGCTTGTGATTTGGAGATCATAGATAAGAGCGACGAAAACAATCTTTCTACAAAGTAGAGTAAATTGCGTATATTAATCCTCTACAACCTACGAGTATGAAGAACTTCATACACTGCATCACCTCTATATTACTAAGCATATGCAACTTTCTTTTTGTAATAATCGCGATTGTCAACTTTTTCAAGAATTTATCTTCCCTCTGATCACGCAAGAATATATAAATCCCACATTTCTCATTACTTTTAAATATATAATTTCCTAGAATATTTTTCTGCTTACTACTTATTCAATTGTAAAACTAGACACAATTATTTTTGGTACATTGAACATTTTTAAAAAGTTAATGGGTATTCAAGATTTAAATTAATGTTTAATGGATATCTAAGTAATTAGAGAAATTTCAATAATTGTCTCTGAGTTTATATGGTTGTAATGTTGTGGCCCTTTAATTTTAAAATATAAAATAAAAATCTCTCAACTTTTAAATTTTGTATAGTAAAATCCTCTGACTTTCAATTACTGATTTTCCAGTTAGATACTGACGTTAACTGGTCCAGCGTGACACTTAGTCAGTATTTCTCTCTTTTCTCTTATGCACAGTATAAAATTATTCTATTTACATGTGAAGAATTATTTTTTTACAAAGAGTTAAATGAAAGAATTATTTTTTAACAAAGAGTTAAAAGATTCAATTTACATATTGTTTAAGAGAGAAAAGAGAAATGCTAGTTAAATGTCACGTTGGAATGTCCAAGTCAGTGTCTAACTGAAAAACCAGTTATTAGAGATTAAAGAGATTTTACGGTACAAAATTTAAAAATTATAAGATTTTATATTACATTTTTAAGTTAAGAGACTATGATATTACAACTATATAAGTTCACATATTGTTAAAATTTATCCCTAAGTAACTTGATTGGTACTTGACTACTGTTTCAAAATCCCAACTAATTTAGACTTAGAGTTGCTATATTTTCCTTCATTCCACACTGGTAATTTTGTTATTATTTGATGGAAGAGAAAATTCAAAGTAACCATGAAATTTCTCCCTCCTTACAAATTAATTAAATAGAAAGACCGAAATTGACTAAGCAAATATATACCAGAAAGTTTTCTAATTAGGCATACTGAACCCTCAAGTCTAGCTTATTCGTATCCTTCATACAAAGTTAAAGATTTATGCAAGGGATCCATCTAAATAAACGTGTTTTATTCTATATATATATATATATATATATATATATATATATATATATATATATATATATATATATATATTTCAAATGAATAGGCTCAAGGATTCAAAGTTCCTTTTTACTGGGGGCGGAGATTGAGGCTAGGGGGACCATGGACGGTGGGCGTAGGGAGGGGCAATCGGGAGCATGGCCCCAACCCTTATTAATATATATATATATATATATATATATATATATATATATATATATATATTGGAATAGCTTTTTAAAAAAGTTTTTTTTTTTATGAAATTTGGAAAGAGTTACATTCACATGTAACAATTTTTTAAAATAAAAATTTGAAAAAAAATAATTTTTTAATTTTTCAAAATTTAATTAAAATTTAGAAACAACTTACTATTTTCATTTATGATAAAAATTTTGTTTAATTTTATATCACTAAAATTATATTATACTTTCCACGTCTCGTTTCATTTAAATAGCTTTTTAAGATATTTACACAAAGATTAAGGAAATAATCAAGAAGTATCACTTTTATAAAAATTATTAATAATTGATTAAAATATTTTTATAATATTATTGAAATGTAGAGAGGTGTTAATAAGAAATAAATATATTAAAAATAATAATAAACAAGGCTAAAGTTGGACAACAGTAATTAATGCTTTCTTGATTTTCTAAAATAGCAAATAAAGTGTTATAATTTTTTTTTTAAAAAATCATCTATTATAATTAGACGGAGACAATAACATTTTTTATAATTGAAATTAAACGCTTACTTAAAATATTTATATACAATGATAAAAAAATAATTATATTATTATAAAATAAATAAATAATACATATTAAAAATATTTTGAAATAAATAAGTTTGTAAATATATTTTACAATGATTTAATTTTTAATTGTGAAAAATATACATATTTTAAAAAAAATTAAATTAGAAAAATATTTTTTATTATTAATAAATGAATACATTTTTCACATTTTTCCTTGTTTTCTAAAAAATTAAAATCTGAGTTTTTTAAAAAATAAAAAAATATATTTTCCACAAATAATCAGATGTTGATTTTTAAATTCATTATCTCTAAGTTCACTCTTTTAATACTCAAATTAAATTAGTATCTATTTAGTATTGCATTTGGAGGATCAAAGTTAATTTTCTAAATAAAAATATTATTTTAAATATTATTAAAAAAAGTAATTTAAAAAAAATTATTTTGTTATTTTAGTGTTTTTATTATTAAAATTTATTAAATTTATTTTTAAATAATTTTTTAATACTCTCTAACTATTATGTTTAAAAAAATTATTTTCTCAATAATAATTTTAATAATAATATCAAATAGGCTCTTAAACATCAGAGAATTTTACTGGGACACACTCTAAGAACTCCTTGACCTTTCATTCTCTGTATATAAATTTATCAAATTAACTAAAACATCATCGTGAGATCCCAAGTCTAATTTTTTGCTTCATATGATTCATAATTTATAAATATATAAAGTTGGCGAATTAATTTCCTTTTGCTGATGAAAATTAACGGTCTTCTTGATAAAGACAAACTCATAGTAGGTATGGCTTGCCCAAAAGTCACCTTTCATCCCTACTTAATTTACATTTTTCTCCCTTCCTCTTCACAACATAAAGTTTTAAATATGAATAATATCAGGATTTTAAATAATTAATTAATGACCTGATGGTGATATCATAACTAATGCTAAATCAATAAAATTACAAAAGGCAAAAGAAAGGAAAAGTGGGTGGAAAGCTCCAAGCTCCAACCTCGTTAACTATTGGTCTGGCCCTTGACCGCAAAGCGAAATTCGAAGAATGGAGACATCAGACATGTCTGTTTATAGTCTCTCTATATGGAACCCAGAAATTAATGAACTTAGGAAAAGTATTTACTAGGTCCCCACTCTAAAGTCACTGGTTTTATAAAATATTGCTTTCCTTGTCTAAAATTCTACCCCAATAATCGAAAACGAAAGCCAATTTGATTGTTATTTAATTCTGTAGAAAAATTGGAAGATTGGAATTTGAATCTCAATTCATTAGGTAAATAAAATATCAAGTTAAATTATGAAAATATATATATATATATATATATATATATATATATATATATATATTTTATTTTTGTTAGGGTTTTATAATATTATAGCTTATACTCATTTTCCTAATTAATTTTTGTTAAATAGATAAATATTGATAAAAATTTAATATGTACACGTCAATTCAAATCTAGGTTAATAGGCCTTCACTTGACAACCAATTTAGATGTGACATATTAAGTGCTTTTTTTTTTTTTTTCTTTTTTTTTTTTTTTTCTAGACACTCAATTTAAACTTTTGATCAACGAAGGGAGCAGTTGATTGGATATGAGAGTATTCCCAATATTTATTATAATTATAATTTTATTTAGAATTATTGTTAAAATTATTATTTAAAAAAATATTTTTTTAAATATAAAAATTAGAGGATAGTAAAAATTAATTTAAAATTAAATTTGATATATTTTAATTATAAAAATATTAAAATAATAAAATAATTTTTTAAAATTATTTCTTAATAATATTTAAAATTGTGTTTTTTAAAAAAAAAAATAATAATTTTGACTTTTCAATTTTATTGCCAAATAGGCATGTAATTGTTTTGGTCACGTGGGTTCATTTTGTCCACGTACGAGAAAGCTTCAAATCTTGACTATGTGGAGCAAGTTGGTAATTAGGATGTTAATCACGGAAAGGGGGAGGCCGCATTATATGGCCCTTGGATGACTATTAGTAAGAGAAATGGATGTGGACAAGTGAAGATGGTGCCATTGTTAAAAATTCTAGTTCACGTTTCTAGGTATTTTTTAGGGTTTATTTGGATGAGTAAGAAAAGAGTAAATAATAAAAGGATAAGAAGGGATAAGAAGAGGGAGGGGTAAGAAGAGTTACAATAAAAAAATAATAATAATGTTTAGAAACGGGTGAATTAATGGAAAGGTAAAGAGAGATAATGTATATTTTTTATGTTTGGAAAGAAGTGAAGAAAGGATAAACTTAAAGGGTGTAGAAATAAAAATAGTCATAGCTCTCACTTCCCCCTTCTTAGCCCTCCTTATACCCTAATTTAGGGTGTAAGAAAAATTGAGATTTGAGAAGTAAAAGATGGCAAGGCCTACTGCTATGCACTCTTATCCTTTATTAATTCACTTCTCTTCAAATAGAGATACATAACTCCCTCTCTTCAAATAGAGATACATAACTTACTTACCCCTCCTTATCTTTATTTACCACTCCTTCACCTTCATCCAAATACAGCCTTAATATTATAGGGGTAGAAGGGAACAACACTACCATTGCTAACAAGGAGTATAATAGTTTGCATGGTGTTATCTTTGATATTAATGTTGCCATGGATTTCTTTGATGTTGTGTTTGACCGGATTGAGGGTCTCCTGAAATCAAAGAACAAGTGAGAGCCGGTGGTGGTTGATAACCACTCTGACACTCAAGTCAGTAATAGAATTATGAATCGAGTACTCAGTATAATGAAAGTGAGTATTTTGTTTGCATACCTATTTCTGTAGCTTTACCTTATTTATATAGTGATTGATTATGATGAAATCTCGGCCAGATCTTTGCCAATTCCATATTTAAGTTGTAACAGTAATCATCCTCAGTTTATAGTGGGAATTCAGGCATGATCAGTGGCGTAATTGATGGCACGATCTTCATCTAGTCTGAACTAAAAAAAGTACTAATCTCTTTAACTTGCCCGATCTCTCAAAATAGGTCAGAATACTCTCAGAGATCTTCTCAAAGCTTGGTTCTTTAGGTGTTGGGTTTTGAGCTCGAATAGGTGAGCTCTAGCCGAGTCGGTTTATTAGCCTTTTATATCATTAGTCCCCCTACTAAGTCCGAATCTTTAGGTTTGGAGGATTATACCTTTTCGAAACTCGATGAGCACTGATGGTTTCTCTCTCGAAAGTTACAATAAATAAATGGTTATTTTTTGGCTTTCAAGGCGACGATTTTGGCGGTGATTTGAATTTTTCATCATTTAATGCTTTAGCTGTATATATAGGTATGTCCTTGGTGTCATTTTTGCTTTATTTGCTTCCCTAAATTTTTGAATTTCCTCTTATAGGCGATTTTGCATTTTTTGATGTCAGTCTAGTGAAATGATTTCTTTTAGCGAAAGGTAGTGCTTTCCTTTTTCTGCCGCTTTCTTTCCTGTTACTCTTTTTGCTTTTTCGAAGATGAGTGATATCAGTAGTCAAAGGACGGCGAGTACTCTATCCATTCAATTTTTGTGGAGCTCTGATGAGGACGTGGGAACTAGTGCGCGGGATGATGTAGGTGAGGTGCAGACCAGACCACCCGTATAACTCTGCCGGTCCTAGCAAAAAGAAAGCTGAAAAGCTGAGGAAAAAGTCATTTCCAGTCGATGAGGTTTTGTTAGTTCTGCTATCCTCCGATCTTACTTGAACAAGTAAAGAGTTTAACCTCTCAGGGGATTTGTTTGAGCTAGTCAAGTGTCATGGGGACTTTCATGCTGATCATAGCTTTATAGAAAGAGATCAGATCGTAGGGTATGAAGAGCAGTTGAAGGCTAGTCTGTGATTTCCCTTAGAGCAACTTTACAAGGACGTGCTGAATTATCACCGTATTTGTGTGGCTCAGCTTCACCGGAACTCATAGTGAACCTTGGTAGCTTTTCTGAGGTCTGTGTTGAGCTAAAAATTTGACTCCTTCTGCAAAAACCTTTATTGATCTGCACCACTTTAGGAGGCAAAAAAAATTAAAAGTACTGGTTTTTTTAGGCGAAGCCGAATTGTGAGCTCTTCACCAAACTCCCATTATCTTTAAAAAATTGGAAAGACAAATTCTTTATACTTTGAAGCAAGGATCCGCGTGGCTTTGAGGGTATTCTGATAAGCTATAACTACTTGGCCGAGAGACCATGGGGAGAGATCGTCCTGAATCAGGACGAGGAAGCGGTGGTTTTGGAATTGACAATCCAAGCTAAACCTGTCATTATTTAAATGTTGAAGTTGTGAATACCAAGCTGAAGTGGTGGTTGGCTAATGTGGTAGCTGGGGAGAGTGTCTCCTTATAACTTGCAGACCTTGGATCTGGAAAGGGTAAAAACCTGAATTCTTGCTCTCCCAATTCAATATGAACTTACTATCTACTTTTTATGTGCAGATATGGCTAGAACAGAGGTTGAGAGAGCTACCAAGAAGAGAAAAAGAGAGTTCACCACATGAGTTCTAAAGAAAAAAGAGGCCACTGCTCAGGGTGCTGTGGCGAAGGCAAGTGAACAATAGCCATAGAAAAGGGTCCTAGCTGAAGAGATGAGCTTGCTGGCTTGTGCTCAGAATGATCCTACTGATCTAGGGTCCTCTCCAATTCAGGATCGGCCTTTAAGCCAACCGCCGGTCTCTACCAATTCAAGAGGTGGCTCATCTGGGCAACCGAACTCTAGGGGAGCTCAAGTGCTTTCTCGGTCTGTAGAAAGAAATCGGTCTGTGAAGGGCAATATAGATTTGGCTAGGGTTATTGCCGCAACCCTATGCCTTCTTAAAGATTGAGCTTGGATGGGTTCGGAGAGCTTTGATGATCTCCTAAATCAATCTATAAGCTTGAGCCTATAGGCGATTTCCTCTCAACACATGGTGAAAGAGAAGGGAACTTCCTTAGGCGGGAGATGACTAAAGTGGTTAGTGAGGCTATATCTTATATGAATAATTTGACCGTAATAGCTACCTGGATGCATGACTTGGAAGAGCAAGTTCGATCTTCTAAGGAGCATGTAGCTCGATTACAGAAGGAGTTAGAGGATGCCAAGGGGAGCTGGGCTACAAATCTTTCTAAATTTTTAGAGGAACTCAAAGTGAAAGAGAATGAGATAATTGAAAAGGAGGCCAGTGCCTATGTGCAAGCTCATAGTGATCTTCTTGCCGAGCTACTAAAGTGCTATCCGAATGAAGACTTCACTTGGCTTGAAAAGCTTGCCTGTAGTGTTGAAGCTGATAGTGAGAATAAGGATGAGGAGGCTAGGGGCTCTATGAGTGTAAATGATGATTTACAGGCCAGGGGGGGGGGGGGGGGGAGGAGATCCACCTGCTGAATGATTATACTTTTCTCTTTTTATTAATAAAATAAGAGTTTTGTTCCAACCTTTCTTCTTTAATTGAGATTATTTATACTAACCTGTTATCTTTTGTCTCAAAGATCATCCTTTTTCGTTCTTGGTTGAAAAATTCTTTAAAAGCCCAAACCTTAGGTAGGGCAAATAATTTTTATCGAGAGTTCGCAATTATTGAGTGAGACTTTAGCGATAACTGTACCTTCGGTAGGATCTATGCCTCAGATGTAGTCTTTGTGCCTCAAATGTTGTCTTTGTACCTCAGATGAGGTCTTTGTGCCTTAAAGCTCTTTATGCCTCAAATGAGGTCTTTAAGCTTCTGATCTTTTTAGAGATTAGCGATTATGTGTGTGGATCGGATGTTTCTTTGGTGAATTTAAACCCAAAAATAAATAAACTCAATTGAGCTTAAATTGAACCTTCTTGATTAAATTAGATAAAAAGTTAAAAATAATTTAAATGGAACTTCTCCAATAATTACATGAGTGTAATTAAGCTATAAGTTTAATAAAATTAAGGTATCATTCTATTAAAATTAAAAAATATATTTTAAAATGCCAAAATGCAAAATTATATATATATATATATATATATATATATATATATATATATGGGGAAGAAGAATTCTTATTGAGTCAGTAAAAGAATTTTTTTTTAATGAAATTTAACAAAATAAATGATTCATCATTATATCCGCATCAAATCATAAACACTAGTTAATCAATAGTTTAATTTAGAGGTAACAAATTTTATTTTGATGTATGTGATTCAAAATTAATAATTTATTTTAATTTACATAAAATTTTATAAAATTTGTAAAAATAAAAATTAATGCAATAATTTTAAATTTTGAAAATAATTTGATTAATTTAAATTTTAACTTAAAAATTAAAAACAAAAATTAAGTTTTTAGAAAAATTAATAAATGTTGATTTGAAATAATATACAACTCATAAATTATGTCAAATTTAATTTAAAATTATTATTTATGAAATTCAATTAATAATTTAAAGAAAATTAAAATCTAAAATGATTTGAATTTATCTAAGTAAAATGAAATTTGAAATCATTTATAATTTAAAGTAATTGGATGTGAATTTAAACCCGCATGACTTGACTGCTTGCCAACTCTCGTTAGTTTTTTTTTTTATTGAAACTCTCGTTGGTAAATTATTATTTATTATTTATATTTTAATAAAATTAATTATTTAATTTTTATAGTTTAAAAAATATATTATTTAATTTTATATTTTATTTATTACATTTTTTATTAATTAATATTGATTAAATTATTATTTATTTTTTTTTATTATAATAAAATTAATTAAATAATCCCCACATTTTAAAAAAATATAATAGTTACCGTTTATAATTTAATTTATTAATTATTTAATTTTATAATTATTTTTTATATTTAAATTACTTTAATTATCTCTTCTTATTTCTCTCTTTTTCTCTATTATTTCTCTTTATAAGTTTTTTTTTCTCCTCTATAACGACACTCTTTTCTCTCTTTTTTTGATAAAAATGACACAAACTGTCTACATAAAAAAATTAATCAATTTTTTTAAATTTTAGTAATCAAGAAAAATTATTTTTCAATAGAGAAAATATAAAAATATGTCCAAGAAATTGAAATTTAAAATAAATATATAAAAATTTATATTTAATCTCTACATAGTAAAATTTTTATTTTTATCTAAGAATATATTTTTTAAAATACTATATTTTTAAAAGAAATAAATCAACTAATTAATTTATTAAAATAGAGAAATTAAATAGTAATTTTTTCTAAATTCTGAAATTAACTAATTAGTTTTCTAAAAATAGAAGTATTAAATATTAATTTGAATAATATGAATAATAAAAAATTTGATAAAATAATTAAATTATTTAAAAAAAACAAAATACATAAATTTAATAATATATTTTTTAAAGTATAAAAATCAATAGTTTCAATGTTCCCGTTTTCACTTGATGCAGACAATTTATATATTTTCCTTAGAAAAAAGACATACACACACATATATATGTGTGTGTGTGTATATATAACGACTTAGTGGGTTGACTGAATCACGTAAGTCAATGTGTTACAAACAAGTTGCAAACTATCATTTTTTTAACAGTTATTTATATTATAAATTCTTTCATTTAGACTTACTCTGTTAAGTATTTTTTTTAATTCTATTAATTTAATTATAAGTTAAAAAAATTATTTCATAGATTTTATTTAAAAAAAAAAAGCAAACCGAATTAATTAACTCTTTCAATTCGATCCCATTAAAGACTAAGAAGGGATATCAATTCTAATTTCAAATTTGATCGAGCCAATTTCGATCTAATTTTAGACTCAATTCAATCATGGTCAAGCCTATCCCTTAATCCTTTTTCATTGCATTTGCAATTGCATATGCGCAAGACCTTGCCTGGCCAATAGTGGTGTCCTCTGCTACCTGAGTTTGTTTTTCTGGGTTCTCCTTTCCCTTTATCCAAAAAAATATGTTTGGTTGTATCTTATAATGAAGTTGTATTTATTTTAAGAGTAGAAAATTTATTTAAGAAAAATATCTTATTTATAATTAATATTAAATTAAAATTTAATATAATATACATGAAAAAATACTGTTGTTAAATTTTAGGGTTTTTCTTTTAATAGGGGATTAAGTAATGAAGACTCGAATCTCATTTTATCAGATGAATATATATTTTTAACTATTAGACCAAGTCAGACTAGACAAAAATTAAATTTTAAGGTTAATTTTTATTTCTTTTAATTTTTAAATAATATGAAACAACTAACAAAAGTGTCCTTCACGGTTGTAATATAATATTTGAATATAGAAAGCGAAAGTCATAAAGAAAAGTTCCTGAAAAAATATGAAAATTATAGAACAAAAAGAGAAATTATTATATTATGTCTTGCATATGATGTAATATTCTAAATTCATAAAATTAGGAAATATCTTTTTAAAATAAAAATTATGAAATGTCATCATAATTTATTAATAAATTTTAAAAAACAATAAATACAATAGCAGAATACATCACATCATATATATATATATATATATATATATATATATATATATATAATTAAAGTTAAAAAGAATTATTTAATAGAACTTATACATATATATATTATCACTCACAATAATATAAATTTTACATTAATTATCTGCCTGTGAATATGTATTGTATTATTATTTTAATACATCGACTATATATTAAATTTTGTCAGAGTTAAGAGGAATAATTAGCTAAGAATTAAAAGAGAAAGAAATGACTAATATACACCGACAAAGGACTGTGACTCATAATTTTATATAGTGTTACCTACGTTTTTAAATAGAATTCGTCCAAAGAAATACCTTGAAACTCACCAGAGGCCTATAAATAGGAAATAGCACCACAGCAGGGAGTAAGTCACCCGCCAACCACATATCTCCCAAAGAGAAATCACTTGGCCTCTCCTTCTATTGTTGTCCTATCCTCCGCCACCATCAACACGATATCCATAAAACACAGAGCTCTCTTTTGGTTTGGTGCAAACAAAGACCATGTCGAAGGTATATATTATTGTTAGCAAACTTTTCTTGCAAAAAGATATATATTTATGGATATATGCTAAATGTTTGGGTTTTGGTTTCTGTCCACTGGTGCAGCAAAAGATGTTGATCAAGGTGTCCACCGATGGCGACTGCAAGAAACGCTCCAGGGCCCTGGAAATTGTAGTCAGCGTTTCTGGTAAAAATTGCAAAAATTAATCATATACATGCTATGTTGATTATGTTGTTGTAAACTAGTTTTGGTGATCAATAATTATGTGGATGGAGCAGGAGTGCAATCTGTAGCTTTAGTAGAGAAAGATAAGAACCAGATAGAGGTGATAGGAGAAGGAGTAGATCCAGTGAAACTGACGTGTTCCCTGAGGAAGAAGTTAGTGAAATGTCATCGCTTGACTTGGCTGTTACGAAGAAAGGCCTATGCAGAGCTCATAAGCGTAAGCCCTGTAGAAGAGAAGAAAGATGAGAAGAAAGATGATGAGAAAGTTGAATGTTATCCTGCTTGGTCCTATGGCATGCCAATCTACGTGCAGGAGCAATATGATTCCCCTTGCAGAACATGCTCCATCATGTAACAATATAATATTACGTGTTTACTCTGTTTGCAGAGAGATTGCTTCCATGGCTCAAACCTACAATCTCCAAGTCACAAGTGGAATAGTTTTATCATTACACCAAAATCATCTTTTTTTGTAATAAAACGGATGACTTTAGTGTAATGGTAAAATTATTCCGCTTATGATTTGGAGATCATAGATTTATTACACCAAAACTATCCTTATATATGTATGAAATGATGATTTTAGGGTAATGGTGAAGTTATTCTGCTTGTGACTTGGAGATCATAGATATGAGCGACGAAAACAATCTTTCTACAAAGTAGAGTAAATTGCGTATATTAATCCTCTACAACCTACGAGTATGAAGTACTTCATACACTACATCACCTCTATATTAATAAGCATATGCAACTTTCTTTTCGATTGTCAACTTTTTCAAGAATTTATCTTCCCTCTGATCACGCAAGAACATATAAATCCCACCTTTCTTATTACTTTTAAACATAGAATTTCCTAGAATATTTTTCTACCTACTACTTATTCAATTGTAAAACTAGACACAATTATTTTTGGTACATTGAACATTTTTAAAAAGTTAATAGGTATTCAAGATTTAAATTAATGTTTAATGGATATCTAAGTAATTGGATAAATTTCAATAATTGTATCTGAGCTTATACGGTTATAATATTGTGACCCTTTAATTTTAAAATATAATATAAAACTCTCTCAACTTTCAAATTTTGTATAGTAAAATCTTCTGACTTTCAATTACTGATTTTCCAGTTAGATACTGACGTTAATAGGTCCAAATGTGACACTTAATCAAGATTTCTCTTTTCTCTTATGCACAGTATAAAATTATTCTATTTACACGTGAAGAATTATTTTTTTACAACGAGTTAAAAGATTCAATTTACATATTATTTAAGAGAGAAAAGAGAAATACTAGTTAAATGTCACGTTGGAATGTCCAAGCCAGTGTCTAATAGAAAAATCAGTTATTAGAGATTAAAGAGATTTTACGGTACAAAATTTAAAAATTATAAGATTTTATATTACATTTTTAAGTTAAGAGACTATGATATTACAACTATATAAGTTCACATATTGTTAAAATTTATCCCTAAGTAACTTGATTGGCACTTGACTACTGTTTCAAAATCCCAACTAATTTAGACTTAGAGGTGCTATATTTTCCTTCATTCCACACTGGTAATTTTGTTATTATTTGATGGAAGAGAAAATTCAAAGTAACCATGAAATTTCTCCCTCCTTACAAATTAATTAAATAGAAAGACCGAAATTGAC
Organism: Hevea brasiliensis; assembly: GCF_030052815.1. Lineage (NCBI taxonomy): Eukaryota > Viridiplantae > Streptophyta > Magnoliopsida > Malpighiales > Euphorbiaceae > Hevea > Hevea brasiliensis. The sequence goes on along the minus strand of NC_079499.1, from coordinate 9,251,824 downwards.
TAAGCAAATATATACCAGAAAGTTTTCTAATTAGGCATACTGAACCCTCAAGTCTAGCTTATTCGTATCCTTCATACAAAATTCGTATCCTCAAGGGATCCATCTAAATAAACGTGTTTTATTCTCTACATATATATATATATATATATATATATATATAAGGGTTAGCCATGCTCTGATTGCCCCTCCCTCCGCCCATCGTCCATTTCTATACAAACGTATTATCATATATGCGCAGAGAGGCCTATCTCATCCCTGGAATTCTTTTCCCCCTTCATCCTTGAAGATAGTCATATCATTATCATATCTTTCATCCACATCAGTCGATTTTGAATTTTCTATATAACTTGAATCTTCTTCCTTTGATGAGGGACAAAAAATATTTTCCATATAAAATAATATCTCTTCTCTCTTATATAAATAAATAAGTGAGCAAAATGGGTAATTAAAAAATATAAGAACTATTAATTAATTAAAAACAGTTTAAAATATATAAAAATAATAAATAAAAGCTAATTTTTTATCACTAAAATTATATTATACTTTCTACGTCTTGTTTCATTTAAATAGCTTTTTAAGATTTTTACACAAAGATTAAGGAAATAATTGATAAGTATATATCTCTTTTACAAAAAATATTAATAATTGATTAAAATATTCTTATAATATTATTGAAATGTAGAAAGGTGTTAATAAAAAATAAATATATTGAAAATAATAATAAACAAGGCTAATGTTGGACAACAATAATTAATGCTTTCTTGATTTTCTAAAATAGCAAATAAAGTGCTATAATTTTTTTTTTTAAATCATCTATTATAATAATAAGACGGAGAGAGTAACATTTTTCATAATTAAAATTAAATGCTTAATTAAAATATTTATATACAATGATAAAAAATGATTATATTATTATAAAATAAATAAATAATACATATTAAAAATATTTTGAAATAAATAAGTTTGTAAATATATTTTACAATGATTTAATTTTTAATTGTGAAAAATATACATATTTTTAAAAAAAATTAAATTAGAAAAATATTTTTTATTATTAATAAATGAATACATTTTTCACATTTTTCTTTGTTTCCAAAAAAATTAATATCTGAGTTTTTTAAAAAATAAAAAAAATATATTTTCCACAAATAATCAGATGTTGATTTTTCAATTCATTATCTCTAAGTTCACTCTTTTAATACTCAAATTAAATTAGCGTCTGTTTAGCATTGCGTTTGGAGGATCAAAGTTAATTTTCTAAATAAAAATATCATTTTAAATATTATTGAAAAAAGTAATTTAGAAAAAGTTATTTTATTATTTTAGTGTCCTTATGATTAAAATTTATTAAATTTAATTTTAAATAATTTTTTAATACTCTCTCTATTATATTTAAAAAAATTATTTTCTCAATAATAATTTTAATAATAATATCAAATAGGCTCTTAAACATCGGAGAATTTTACTGGGACACACTCCCAGAACTCCTTAATCTTTCATTCTCTGTATATAAATTTATCAAATTAACTAAGACATCCTCGTGAGATCCCAAGTCTAATTTTTTGATTCATATGATTCATAATTTATAAATATATAAAGTTGGCGAATTAATTTCCTTTTGCTGATGAAAATTAACGGTCTTCTTGATAAAGACAAACTCATAGTAGGTATGGCTTGCCCAAAAGTTCACCTTTCATCCCTACTTAATTTACATTTTTCTCCCTTCCTCTTCACAACATAAAGTTTTAAATATGAATAATATCAGGATTTTAAATAATTAATTAATGATTTATTACACCGTTGAGTCTTCTTCAAATTTATCATGAATCACCTTTTTTAAAGTGGATGTTAAAAAATGTTTACTTACCATGACCTGATGGTGATATAATAACTAATGCTAAATCAATAAAATTACAAAAGGGTGATTTTGACTTTCTCTTTTAATAAGTAATGGAGATTTTTACTTTGAGGGAATTTGATTTAATATATAAAAATCAATTTATAAGCATTTAATAATTACAAATTAATTTAAATTTATAGATAGTTAAATAGTTACGTGTTTAATAGTAAAGTTGTAATGGTAATCAACCTCAGTTTATAGTGGGAATTTAGGCATGATCAGCGGCGTAATTGATGGCACGATCTTCGTCTAGTCTGAACTCAAAAAAGTACCGATCTCTTTAACTTGCCCGATCTCTCAAAGTAGGTCAGAACACTCTCAGAGATCTCCTCAAGGCTTGGTTCTTTAGGTGTTGGGTTTTGAGCTCGAATAGGTGAGCTCTAGCCGAGTTGGTTTATTAGCCTTTTATATCATTAATCCCCCTACTAAGTCCGAATCTTTTGGTTCAGAGGATTATGCCTATTTGAAACTCGATGAGCATTGATGGCTTCTCTCTCGAAAGCTACAAGAAATAAATGGTTATCATTTGGCGTTCAAGGCGACGGTTTTGGTGGTGATTTGAATTTTTCATCATTTAATGCTTTAGTTGTATATATAGGTATGTCCTTAGTGTCATTTTTGCTTTATTTGCTTCCCTAAATTTTTGAATTTCCTCTGATAGGCGATTTTGCACTTTTTGATGTCACTCTAGTGAAATGATTTCTTTTAGCGAAATATAGTGCTTTCCTTTTTCTGCCGCTTTCTTTCCTGTTACTCTTTTTGCTTTTTCAAAGATGAGTGATATCAGTAGTCAAAGGACGGCGAGTACTCTATCCGTTCAATTTTTGTGGAGCTATGATGGGGACGTGGGAACTAGTGTGCGGGATGATGTATGTGAGGTGCAGACCAAACCACACCCCTATAACTCTGCCGGTCCTAGCAAAAAAAGTCAAAAGTCGATTTAAAGAGCCATTTCCAAATGATGAGGTTCCGCTACTCGCTTATCCTCTGATCTTACTTGAACAAGTGAAGAGTTTAACCTCTCAGGGGATTTGTTTGAGCTAGTCAAGTGTCATGGGGACTTTCATGCCAATCATAACTTTATAGAAGGAGATCAGATCATAGGGTGTAAAGAGCAGTTGAAGGCTAGTCTGTGATTTCACTTAGAGCAACTTTACAAGGACGTGCTGAATTATCACCGTATTTGTATGGGTCAGCTTCACTCGAACCCATAGTGAACCTTGGTAGCTTTTCTAAGGTCTGTGCTAAGCTAAAAATTTGACTCCTTCTGCAAAAACCTTTATTGATCTGCACCACCTTGGGAGGTAAAAAAATTAAAAGTACTGATTTTTTTAGGCGAAGCGGAACTGTGAGCTCTTCACCAAACTCCCATTATCTTTAAAAAATTGGAAAGACAAATTCTTTATACTTCGGACCAAGGATCCGCGTGGCTTTGAGGGTATTCCGAGAAGCTAAAACTACTAGGCCAAGAGACCATGGGGAGAGATCGTCCTGAATCAGGACGAGGAAGCGGTGGTTTTGGAATTGACAATCCAGGCTAAGACCTGTCGGTATTTAAATGTTGATGTTGTGAATACCAAGCTGAAGTGGCGGTTGGCTAATGTGGTAGCTGAGGAGAGTGTCTCCTTATAACTTGTCGACCTTGGATCTGGAAAGGGTAAAAACCTAAATTCTTACTCTCCCAATTCAATATGAACTTACTATCTACTTTTTATGTGCAGATATGGCTAGAACAGAGGTTGAGAGAGCTGCCAAAAAGAGAAAAAGAGAGTTCATCAAATGAGTTCTTAAGAAAAAAGAGGCCGCTGCTCAGGGAGCTGTGGCAAAGGCAAGTGAACAATAGCTATAGAAAAGGGTCCGACCTGAAGAGATGAGCTTGCCGGCTTGTACTCAGAATGAACCTACTGATCTCGGATCCCCTCCAATTGAGCCAGCCGCCAGTCTCTACCACTTTAAAAGGTGGCTCATTTGGGCAACCGAACTCCAGGGGAGCTCAAGTGCTTTCTCGGTCTCTAGAAAGAAATTGGTCTGTGAAGGGCAATATAGATTTGGCTAGGGTTACTGCCGCAACCCGATGCCTTCTTCAAGATTGAGCTTGGATGGGTCTGGAGAGCTTTGATGATCTCTTAAATCAATCTATAAGCTTGAGCCTAGAGGCGATTGCCTCTCAACACATGGCGAAAGAGAAGGGAACTTCTTTAGGCGGGAGATGACCAAGGTGGTGAGTGAGGCTATATCTTATATGAATAATTTGACTGTAATAGCTGCCTGGGTGCATGACTTGGAAGAGCAAGTTCGATCTTCTAAGGAGCATATAGCTCGATTGCAGAAGGAATTAGAGGATGCCAAGGGTAGTTGGGCTACTAATCTTTCTAAATTTTTTTAGGAACTCAAAGTGAAAGAGAATGAGATAATTGAAAAGGAGGCCAGTGCCTATGTGCAAGCTCATAGTGATCTTCTTGTCGAGCTATTAAAGCGCTATCCGAATGAAGACTTCACTTAGCTTGAAAAGCTTGCCTCTAGTGTTGAAGCTAAGAGTGAGAATAAGGATGAGGAGGCTAGGGGTTCTATGAGTGTAAATGATGATTTACAGGCGGGTGGGGATCCACCTGCTGAATGATTATACTTTTCTCTTTTTATTAATAAAATAAGAGTTTTGTTCCAACCTTTCTTCTTTAATTGAGATTATTTATACTAACCTGTTATCTTTTATCCCAAAGATCATCCTTTTTTGTACTTGGTTGAAAAATTCTTTAAAAGCCCAAACCTTAGGTAAGGCAAATAATTTTTATCGAGAGTTCACAATTATTGAATGAGACTTTAGCGATAACTGTACCTTCGGTAGGATCTATGCCTCAGATGTAGTCTTTGTGCCTCAAATGTAGTCTTTGTACCTCGAATGAGGTCTTTGTGCCTGGTCTTTATACCTCGAATGAGGTCTTTAAGCGTATGATCTTTTTAGAGATTAGCGATTATGTGTTTGGATCGGATATTTCTTTGGTGATCGGGTGACTCTTATTTAAAACTGAATATGAACTTCTCATTTATTAATAATATTTTTTTAAGTTGCAAACTTTCCATGCCCATGGGAGTTCGCTCTCACCCAGGTAACTGATTTTATAAGTTCCTGGGCAAATAACTTTTGAAATTACATATGGTCTTTTCCAGTTGCTGCCTAGCTTTCCTGCTCCTACTGTGCCTCCTGAAATATCTTGTCTTTTCATAAGTAGATCGCCAACAGTAAAGGATCTGTGTTTTACCTTTTGGTTATACATGCTTGTCATTCTCTTATGATATTCTACCATCTTGATGAAAGCTTAGTCTCTTACTATCTCTTCTAGATCAAGATTGAATTTGAGGTCTTCATTATTTATTGCTGCTTTTAGATTCTCTATTCAGGAGCTTAAGATGCTAATCTCTATGGGGATTACTGCCTCTTATTCATATGCCAAGGAAAAAGGAGTTTCACTGGTTACTGATCTGGGAGTAGTTCGGAATGCCCATAGTATAAATGGGAGTTCTTCTAGCCATCGTCCTTCTACTTTGTCTAGTCTTCTTTTTATCCACTAAGGATAGTTCGGTTGGTGACTTTTATCATGCCGTTTGTACGGGGGAGGGAGGTGAGGCAAAATATCATCCACTAGAATTATATAAAATGCACCAGTAATGCCCAAGAAAGATGGTAGAGTCACAATGGTCTCACTTAAGTATCACTTCCTTAGACAGTATTTCCTAGACATGCACTTCATACAATCCTAATACAATTAAATCACTGGTAAGTACCGTCTTCTCATAATACTACCACGATACTAAGGATTTATGCCACGAAGGCATAGATAGACAGGAGTCGCCACCTGGGTAATAAGCGGGACATATTCAATATTTCTTTCGAGGGTCATGGATGACAACTTACTCCTTGCTGAGTTTCCACAACCGTTATTACCATAGCCCAATGTTTAGGTTAGAGATAGTGGGTACGTAAGGGGAAGGTGTTAGGCATCCCTTACGCCTGGTCTAACCTCGTTAATTCGAGTGCCAGTCCTCTACTAATGTTTCTAGAAGTCTTGTTTATTATTCCTCTATCAAACTTTATCCTAAAAATGCAATTCTAACCCTACACACGCAAGTAATTCACAAAAGGGTTGTTGTTTAAAAATAATTTTCATGCACAAGTAATTCCTATCTATAGTGTTGCTAATTATTTAAATGATATTTATCAGATGACTAAAATTAATTTATTATTGAGAATTTAATTTACAAATAAATTCAATTTCAAATAACCCTAAGTTTCTATTTAACCTAATTAATTAATTTTTCACCAAGTTACCAGGATAATTAAACTAAATTAATTATGTACATGTATAATTTATTTTAATATCACATAAGGCCCAAACAATCACAACCTAATAAAGATTTCTAATATGCAAATTTATTTTACAATTATCAAGTATTAAATTAAATTTATTTTACATGCCAAGATTAGTTTAATTTACAAACAAGATTAATTTTAATTTACAAAGTATTTATTTAAATTAATTACATGCAAAAGTCAATTAAATTAAAAAAAATTAATTTTAGTTTACCAAATAAAAATCCTATTATTACTACAATTTTATGCCAATGGTTATTCTAGGAATTTAGGATTACTTACTTGTTAGTAATTGCAGTTGCCATTGGAGTAAACTACCCTTAAGAAAGAGTCTTCTCTTTTAGTATGACAATGATATCCCTCGCTTACTCCCATTTAGCTCCATGTAAGCTCCACACAAATACCCTCTTTGGTACTTACCTTAGGGCTACTTACCAATTTTGTTTATAATAAAAAAAAATAAAGAAAATAAAGAAAATGAGAAAATACAAATAACAATTCACATTGAATTCTAACTCTAGTATCGTAAAAGGGTTAAAATTCTTAATCAGTTATAACTACCTAATGGTCTAAGTCTTCTAACATGATACAAACACTTCATAACACCTCATGAATTAAAAGAACATAGAAAAATAGATCAAATATCAATTAGAACCCAAGAACACACAAGAACTTATATAAACATATAATTTTTAGATTTTGGCAAATTGATAGTAGTAAGAATTCTGATTTTTGAAAATAGTAAGACAAGCCTAAAAATCATGAACAAATTACACAAGATAGCCAAAACATCATACAAGATCATAAAATTTATAAATTAAACAAAACCCTAGCCGAATGGTCTACACAAATCGTAACTTTTTTCAGTGATAAAATCACACTATTTTTTTGCAAAATTCATAACTCATCAACCACAACAGATATGAATGCAAAACCAATTAGAAAAGATTCATAAGATTTTGAACTTAATTTTAGACACTAGATTCACATAAAAATATTAAGAAACAAGGAAGATATTAGCTTCATAAATTGGGTATTTTGTAAAATAGGTTTTGCAGGAACCCTAAATTCAAACAACCATAACTTATAAAATACAAAAACTTTTTCAGTGATTCTTGATCCTAAAATTAATAACATTTCATGCAAAATATGATTATAATTTTCTAAAATTTTTATAGATTCAAAAGATAACAAAAAATAATAAAAACATGAGAGATAGAAAACTGAGTATGTGCAGAGTTATATATCCTCTCAAATTAAACATGATTATATAATCTACATGAATATGCAAGATAAATTAGAAAATAAGGAGCATAGAATTAAATATTACAGGACATAGATCTTGAAAAGAAAATGACAAAAATCAACCTTCTAGAAAAATCTTGCAAGAAAATCTTCTTGAAGAAAAGAAAAAAAATCAAAAGAGTTTTGAATATCTCTCTAAATCTCCTATAGCTCTAAAATATCTCTAAATAGTTCTGAATTTTCTGAATCTCCCCCTTCCCCAGTAGGGTATTTATAGGGTTTTGAGAGAGAGGTGTGATAGCGTTTGGAGTCCTAGGGTGATAAGGTTCAGATAACTTAAACAACTGGGGTTGCAGAATTTAGATGAGACTGTGATATGAGTGTGGCGTTTAAACCAATAGGAAGAGAAGGAAAGGGGGTGGTACCAATAAGGAGTGAGGAAGATAGTGGGGCCGAGTGGGAGAGAGAGATTATATGGGAGAGGGAAAGATGTATGGCAGGGTTTGGAGTCCTAGGGTGATAAGGTTCAGATAACTTAAACAACTATGATTGGGGAATTTGGGTGAGACTGGGATATGGGTGAGGTGTTTCAATCAATAGGAAGAGAGAAAAAAAGAGGTAGCAACAGTAAGGAGTGAGGAAGAGAGTGGGGTCAAAGGGGAGAGAGAGTTTGTATGGGAGAGGAATAGAGAAAAAAAATATTTTCTTATTTTAATTTTTAGAAAATAAATTAAATGAGTCCTATTTAAAATTCTTAACTATGCTTTCTTAGGCCCATGGAGCCCAATTAAACTTAATTAGGTCTATTTAAAAATTACCCATATTAAATTTAGACAAAACAAAATTTTATTTAAATTTAATTAAATTAATTTCCAAAAAAAAACATATTATTATTATTTTTTTAAAGATCATGCCACAGAATTAATAATTCAGCTCCATGCCTTCAATTACATCTTACAGTCATATAATTTTTCATCATCGGGTTTTCCATAGCCTCAATGCACATACTCATCACAAAATAAGGGTCTACACTGTTAGACTATGGATGATATGTTTAAGTAAATCTGAGGTCGATTCCCCATTCTGCACAAAATCTTCTGAATTTATGTCCTTCAAATTGAGTTCTATTCTTTGTGATGATGGCTTTGGGGATATTGCTGCGACAAAAGATGTTTTTGTTGACAAAAGATATGGCCTTATAGGCGGTGATGAGTTGTGTTGCTTCTACTTCAGGCCATTTAGTGAAGTGGTCTACGGTAATGATAACGTATTGTCTGAATCCAACGGCTTTGAGGAATGATTTGAGTACATCTATTCCCCACTGGTAGAATGGCCAAGGGCTTCCGATCACTGTTAACTTTTCCGTAAGGGTTTGGGGGATGAAACCATTCTCTTGGCATTTTTTGCATTGCTGAATTAGATTCTTGGCATCATCTACGGCTGTAGGCTAAAAGTACCCTTATCGAAATGCCTTTTTGACGATTGTCCAAGCTCCTTCTTAGCTTCTGCATAATCCCTCATGAATATTGATCAGGGCTACTACTCTTTCTTTGGGTGAGATGCATTTTAGCCATGGTTGAGTGAAAGACTTCTTGTAGAGTTGACCATTGAGAACATTGTAACCTGATGACTTTTATACTGTCTTCTTTGCCTCCAAAGGCTTGTCGGGCAAAGTCCCATACTCAAGATAATTGAAGATTGGCGACATCCATGTTGAAACAATGTTAATTGGGAGGATCTCTTTCTGGTTAATTGTTGGTTGACTTATTTCCTCAAGGTAGATCGGTTGAGATAGGTGCTGCTCCCTTGCTACTGCCATTTTGGCTAAGGCATTAGAGTCACAGTTCTCTCTTCTAGGGACTTGTACAATTGTGACATCTCCAAAGTTGGATCAGATTTGGGCTATTAGTTGTTGTATTTTGGCTTCGTACTTTCCTAAGTTTGAATCTTGCACTTAGAAGTTACCCTGACACTGATTCACTACCAACTGAGAGGCAGAATATATAGTAACATTAGGGGTTCTTACCTCCTTGGTTATGTATAAGGCGATCAACAAAGCCTCATACTCAACTACATTATTTGTAGCCTAGAAGTTTAGCCGTGCGGCATACTTAAGTTTTATGCCTTGAGGGCCTTCCAAAACGATCCCAATTTCAGATCCGTTGGTGCCTACTGCTTTATCGACCCAAATGCTCCATGTTTCCTTCTGCTCTATTTCCACTTCTAGCAATGATGTGAGTTCGGCAATGAAATCAGCAAGGACCTGTGCCTTTAGAGCTGTTCAAGGAATATACCTAATGTCGTAGGCTTTCAATATTACTGACCAAGTGGATAAGCGACCTGGCGTGTTTGACCTCTGTAAGATCTTTCTTAAGGGGTAGTTTGTGCGTACTTCAATGGTGTGGAACTTGAAGTACAGTCTTAACTTTGTGGCTACTGAAAGCACAGCAAAGGAAAATTTTTTAAGGTCGGATAGTTGAGTTTAGCACCTTTCAGGACTTGGCTTTTATAGTAAATTGGTCATTGTTGTCCGTCTTTTTCTCTTACGAAAACCGAGCTTACAATCTCTTTTGTCACTACAAGATAAAGATACAGGATCTCGCATTATCTAGGTGAGTCCAATAGAAGAGGATTTGTTAAAAAAATTTTGAGTTCATCGAAAGCTACCTAATAGTCTTCTCCCAATTTGAATTATTTTGAGTGCTTTGTAGAATTGTAGACATTTTATTGCTGAGCATGACATAAAATGCCTAAGCGTGGTTATTCTTTCGTTCAATCTTTGAATTTCTTTGATGCTTCTCTGTGGCTTTATCTCCATAATGGCTCTGATATTTTCAGGGTTGGCCTCTATTCCTTTTTATAAGATTAAAAATCCTAAAAATTTTGCTGCTTTAACTCTGAAAGTGTATTTTTCTGGGTTCAGCATCATTCTGACTTTATTAAATATGTCGAACGCCTCTGCGATATCTTTTGGATGATTTTCCATATTTTTGCTCTTTATGATCATGTCATCCATATATAGCTCTACTGTTTTACCAATTAGCTTTTCGAACATTTCGATGATCAAACTTTGATAAGTTGCACTTGTATTTTTAAGACTAAAAGGCATTACCTTGTAATAGAAGATGCCTATGTTCGTGATGAATGTTGTCTTCTCCTCATCTTCAGGATTCATCTTTATTTGATGGTACCTTGAAATGGCATCTACTAAAGAGCATACAGAATGTCCTGCTGTGGAGTCGACTAGCTTATTGATTGTTAGTAGAGGGTAATGGACTTTTGGCCATGCTCTATTGAGATCAGTAAAATCGACGCACATCCTCCATTTGCCGTTCGACTTTTTAACTAAGACCACATTCGCTAGCCATATTGGGTATTTGAGCTCCCTTATGAGACCTGCTTTTAATAGCTTTTGGACCTCCTTTGTAATGATTTGCTGCTTATTCACCATAATTTTCCTTTTCTTTTATTTGTACTGGCTTGGTGTTCAGGTCAACATTGAGGCTGTGAACCATAACTGTCGAATCTACTTCTGGCACTTCTTTTGAACTCCAAGCAAAGGTGGACAATCTCTTGGCAAGTGCTCTAATGAGCTCATCCCTATTTGGACTTTGCAACGCAGTTCCAATCCTGATCTTTTTTCCCATATGGAGCTCGAACTCTTCTATCTAATCTGCCGACTGGAGAGATGCTGCTTTCTAGTTTTTTTAGGAGATCGATTGGTAGTGTGACCTTGCCCACTGCTTTTATAGATCAGTTATAGCATTCCTATGCTGATTTCTGGCTCCCTCTTACCACGGCTATTCCACCTAGTGCTAGAAGTTTCAAACACAAACAGTCCATGTTAATTAAGATACTATTACCGTTTAAAATTGGTCATCTCAAGATGGCATTGTAGGGTAATGGGATGTTCACTGCTATGAACTCTGCATATATTGTACGCTTGTGGACTTTGTTACCTAGTACTGCTAAATTTGTGGTTTTAGTTGCTGACACTATAACATCCTCACTTTAGTTAGTCCGTACGTTCTATTGTTTCGATGACCAATGTCGGTTCGGGCAGCTAGAATATCTGGAATTATAATTAGACTAGAGTGAGGAGTTATAAATAAACCAAGTAATGATAAGAAAAATTAAGGAAAATTTTTAGAAATGAAATGCACTAAGGTTAAATGAGCCGTAGCCCCAGAGATGACTGACCCTAACGGGAAGTGATGGTGAAGGCCGTTAGTAACCCTAAACCCAGGGAAAACTCCATGAAATAATTTTTGGAATTTCAGGGAAGGATTATTGGGATTTCAATGACAATAAAATGCTAAGAAAACATAAGGAAAATTTAATCAATCGGTACACACAATTTTAGCTCGTTAAGCCAAACGGAGGGCATTTTGGTCATTTCATCTTCAGATATAGTTTTTGACCAACTTGTCCAATTAAGTAAATAAATTATATGACATAAAATATGAATAAACATTGCTAAAAATGAAATTAAAAATGAGTAGTAAAGAAAAGAAAGAAAAATAAATTAAATGGAAATTAAAATTAAATAATGACATCAAGTGATGCAATTATAATTGTTCCAACCAATCACAATTAGATAAGCTTCATCTTGAAAGATAAAAAGAGATTAAGTAAAGAAAAAATCAGCTTGCCTTCTTCTTCCTTATCTTTGGTCGAACCATGTTCTAGAAAAGCTTCCACCATTTCTTTCAATCAAAGCTTCCTTTCTACCTATTTTCACCATGACTTCTCTTCCATCCTTCACAAATAATTGACCTTGCACCTTGAACAACTACAAGGCAGCAAAAAGAAGTAGAAAAGAGGAGCTTTTGCAAGCTTGGAATTGACTCCATTTAAGGTCAGTGTCCAATTTCCTCTCTCTCTCACTCAATTCATGTTTAAGGACATGAAATAAGTTGAAATTGTAAGAAAAATAGAATAAAATTTATGTGTATGCATCCTTACAATTTCAGCAGCTTAGGATGGTTAGGGTTTGATGAATTTTCTTGAAATAAAGTGGTATGTGAGCGGCACTTGTAATGAGTTGAGTAATTTAACATTTAAGTTCAAGTTTAATGCATGATTTGAACTTGAAAACTTGGATACTTGAGCAAAATTATGGTTTGCTCATGTAATTGCATATGAACATTGTAATGGTCAATTAGTGACCATTTGGCTATATTTGATAAGGAATTGGAATGATTTATGTCAATGGAATTGAGGTTAGGTATGTCGCCTAGGTGACTGCAGGCTAGTGTGTGTGTCCAACAAGTTGGGGCACAGAACTTGAAAGGTGTAGGTTCAATTGGTGCAAGGCCAATTGGAAATGAAACTAAACACATAATGGCACAACTTTGGTGAAGAAACCCTACCTAGAAAACGAATCCAAATTGACCTAAAACTACCATAATCCGGTGACCAACTCGCTATCTTTGGAAAATGACCAATTGTATAGTGTTTGTTCAAATGGTTATAACTCAGTGCAGAAAAGTCAAATTGACATGAAATTTATATCAATGTAAATGTTATACAATTTAGAATAACTTTTATGAAGTATAACTAATCAAATTCTGACCATAACCCATCTGAATTGCTAACCAAAGTCAGGGTATCAAACCGCTGAACTGCTTCGCCGTAAATTCGGTAGATACTAATCCGTCTAGCCTTAAAGAAATTAGCATAACTTGAGCTATAAAACTCTAAATGGAGTGATTCAAGGAGGGAATTAAAGAAGACACATAAAGGAACAACTTTGATTAAAAATATTTGGCAAAATTCTCATTTTAAAATTGCCTAACGGAACAGTGAACTCTAGCACCCAAAACTGAAATTTTTTATTTATTTTCAATTAGTTTTAAGTATTGATTGGCAACCAATGTCAACACTTTTGTGAACCAAAATGTGCTAATTTCATATGGTTAGAACTCATGTAACTATTATGTATAAGAAAGTCAATATTTTGACTCGAATAGTAAAATGAATAGTAACCTTACATATTAAACACAAATATTCAATTAAGAGCTTTGTAATATGCTCTAGTAGACCTAATAAGATTGGTTTGGATAGGTTGGCATGCCAATAGGGTTTTGATAGCAGTACTGCATATGGCATCATGAAATTCTGTGATTTATGGCTTATGTGGCCATTTCGTGATTTTATGGCTTTTAGCCATTCTGACACTATTGTGATACTTGGTCTCATGCCTAATATTTATTATAGCTTATTAGTTGTTCTGTTGCACACCGGGAGACACAATGTAACCGATGGTATGACGGCCCAAGGTACTTGATACCCAATGCCAGTTTACGCGTTTATCCAGTCTAGTCGACTAGTATAAGTTACTTGGACAATCAAAATAAAATCGTACCAAATTTTAATCAAATGATTAACGTAAAAAGTATCAGGTTACTACAAATAATTACCAGAAACTCAGTCTGCATAAAATGTCAGCATACACTTTACATGTTTATTTCTTTTTAGTTATTTTTGTTTTATTATTGGCATCACTAAGCAGTATTGCTTAGCGCATTACTTTTGCCATGCGTAGGTATAGGAGATATGGAGCGTAAGCTCAATAGACCCCAGACTGGGTGAGAGTCAGATCTGCCAGTGTACTGTTTCACCTCTCTCTGCAGTGTATTTGGTAGGGCACTAGGATTCTCTTTTGTATTTTTGTAAATTGTATTTTGTATTTAGATCTTCTTGTCATCATGTAAATTATAAACACTTGTATTATTTTGTACTGTAAATTAATGAAATTAAGTATTATCTTCATAAATTCTTCTTGTCATCATGTAAATTATAAACACTTGTATTATTTTGTACTATAAATTAATGAAATTAAGTATTATCTTCATAAATTTGAGTTCGAATTGAATTATATATAATATGAATTGAATGAATGAAAATTGTTGAGAAATGTTGAGATGATATTGATTATTTGGAGATGAGAATGATTGGAAAAATATTTGGAAGTGTTTTTCACAGGTTTCGAAGAACTGTTTTCTCCATTTTTAGATGGCACTCGGCCAGATTTTCTTAAAAAATCTTCGAAATCTCCATTAAATTTAAAATTTCAACAAATGATGTAAATGATATCGATTTCATAAGTTTCACTTAGTGACCCATAAATAAATAAATTTTGAAATGATAAATATCAATGAGTTAAGATATGGTGTTCCAAGACACCGTGGCATATCTTGCTTGGCTACACTGTAGACAGGTAAGGGGTGTCACAGGCACAATATTGTCTCCTAGTCTAACCAAGGGGAACATTACTTTGGTGAGATCTACCTTCTTCAATCCTAGCTGCAGAACTTCCAAAGATGATCAAAGTTGATCGAATTGCTTGTGTCGATGAGAACTCTTCAGACTATGCACTTTTTCAACAAAATATTAACTACCAGAGGGTCAAAATGAGGTCTTTTAATATTTTCGTGGTCTTTGGCTCGAAAATGATTGATCCTTAGAAATGGATTTCGATCAATGGAAAAGACATTTTCCAAGCTAAGAGCCTCACCTACCCTTTATCGTTACTTTTTGCCCTCTTGGTCCTCCTACTATGACATTGATGACTCCAATGGGCTCTTTTTTGTCATGTTTTTCTTCGTTCCTATCTTTTGATTTTTCCTGTCTTCCTTCCGTCCTAGCAAAACTTTTGAGGTTTCCTTATCAAATGAGTCTTTCGATTTCATCCTTCAGTTGTCGACATTCATTTGTGGTATGTCCATGATCATAGTGAAAATGACAGCACTTCTTTCTATCTCTCTGATTTGCGACTTTTGGTTTCATTTTTGTGGCCATTTAATTTCTTAGCCATTCTTCTGTATCCACATTAATACCTGGGCTCTGAATTCTTTTAGTGGCATATAAGAGCTATACTAATCTCGATGAGAGGTTTCAGAGTCTGAAACATACGCTCGCAGGTCACTATGTCTTTTTTCATATCTCCTTTCTGAACTTTGGCCCATCCGCCTTTCCTCTTTCAAGTCTGCTCTTTCATCATCCAATCTGATGTACTTCTTTGCTCGCTCCATCGCTCATCATAGTCCAAAGCCAAATTTTTATTAGGGAATCCACAAATATGTTGTTTTTGGATCCCTTTTTATTGCTTCAGTGTGTCGACACCATATTTTGGCCGATCCCCATAATCAATAAATTTCAAACCGATCCTCAAAGACTAAGTCTCCCTTTGCCAGCCAATTACATTTCCGATCTCTCTTTGCCAGATAACCACATTTCCAATCTCTCCTCACAAGGAATCGAATCAATGCTAAGTCCTCATATCAGTTAAAGCCTTATCGGTCTCTCAAGTCACTCACCGACCTCTCAGACCAATTGTCAAATCTCCTGACTAGTCTATTACATTCCCGAGCTCTCTTGACAAACGAAATTGAACCAACACTAGATCTTTATGTCACCAGTTTTATTGCCGATTTCCCTTTTAAGAGTTTAGGAATAATCAAGTTAAGGTTCCAACCCGGTTTAATGATGATCCCGATCTTAAGTGTTTAGGCCAAATTTCCAATTTTAATCAAGTCCCGTTTAGCGTTGGTTCCCTACTGATCTTATGCTTATTGTGTTTTCCGATCTCTCACACTTAGATTAATAGTCACTTTTAGTTGTTTCAATATACTCAGATAATCAAGTGCTTAAGTAATTTAGAGATCTTTCGATCACATCTATTCGCTGAACAAAAGGGGAATTTCATTTCATAATAAAATTTGTACAAGTCATTCGGCTGGGGGATCACCCCCAGCCTGATCTACATTTTGCTCACTTCCTCTCTCACCCTCAGCCTCCTCCTCGCTTTCTTCTTCGTCTTGGGGAGCCAGGTCTACCATCCAAGTGAAGTCCTCCTCGGGATATCGCTTCTTGAGCTCGGCCAAGAGATCCCTATGAGCGGTCACATAAGTACTGGCCTCCCGTGTCATCGCCTCTTCTTCTTTTGCTCTGAGCTCCTCAGTAAGGCGAGCAACTTAACGGCCCGGAGTGCCTGAACTTCTTCAAGAACATGATCTCGCTCGGCCAGAACTTGAGCCTGTTCGGCTAGCTTATCCTCATAGAATTTCATTCGCCCCTCAATTTGTGATATGTAGTTCTGAGCGGACTAGAGTTGGGATAGGAGGGAAGCCACTTCATGACCCATCTTCTCGACCTCCTTACCCAGGCGATGAGCCTTCTCCCGGACTATGTGCTGGTTCACCAAGCACTCCACGTTCAGGCTCATGGATCTGGTCAAGACGTCATCAAGACTATCCGGAGACAGCCTATCCCGATCTTCTCGAAGGCAGATAGAGGACCCCAGGACCTTAGCGAAACCCGAATTTTCTCGAACCGTGCGGTTCTTCTCCAGTGAGTTGATCGTAACTCGAGCGCCGAAAGGGCCCTCACAGAGGTTGAGAAGGACCCCTTCTCGCTCGGAGCAACTGGAGGAGGTGGAGGCGGCTCTTCTCGGCGAGGAGGGGATCGGACCACTTCTACGATTGGCGGTCCAGAAGGTTGAGACGAGCCTTCTTGTATTTCTCCGTGCTCATGATCGGCGTTGAAGCTGAATGCTTCATCTCCTGCATCTTCCGAGATCTCTCTTCCGATTCCGACTTTCCTTAGAGGCTTCGCCGCTTGCCATACCTGCACAAAGAAGAGGTCAGTGAGATCGCTAAGGTCCAAAGATCTGAGATATAGAAAATACCGATGCCGAGGTCAGAGAGCTGAAGCTCGCGATCTTGGCCGGTGACCACCAGATAGTCCAATGGTGCACTTTCTACCGCCATCGCATCCAAATAAGAGAACTTCTCTCGACGCCGCTTCCTTCAACTCCATCACCATTGCACCCTCTTCCCTATTTAGGCGATGTGCGTAAGCAAGGGACCCCGATGCAGCACTCCAGGGGAAGCCCTCAAAACTGCTTCGAATTTTGCTCTCAAAATGAAGAAGCGATTCTTCCAATTCTTCAGGGAGGAGGGCAGATCGGTAAAAAGCCTACAATGTGGCTTCGCCTGGAAGAACCAATACTCGTCGTCCTTTCGACGAGTTAATCTATATAGCTCGGCGAATACCTTAGCTGTAGGACGGAGTCCCTTAGCTTGGCAAAGGCCCCTGAAGGCCACTAGGATCTGCCACGAGTTCGGGTGAATTTGGGCGATGCACACTTGGTGATATTTTAAAACTTCTTTGAAAAAGTCGTCAAGAGGAAACTGCAGCCCGGCTTTTAACTGTTCCTCGTATACCATGATCATATCATTCTCCTCGAAGAAGTGATCGGCTCGGTGATCGCCGTGACACCGGATAAGTTCATACGAATCGGGCCGGATGTTGTACTCCTGGCTGAACGACTGCAGGTCGGTTTCTTGCAAGATTGATGGCAGCTCGTCCATAGGAAAATTTTCCCTCCCCGAAGAAGGTACATGCCTTGATGGTGCTGCTTGCCCCTGAGCTGGAACAGAGACCCTAGGAGGTTCAGGTCTCGCGCTTGGTCCGACCACCTCCACTTCATCAGATGACCACGAGATCTGAAAGGAAGGGGGGCTTGCCGCTCTCTGACCCTCGGCGCCGCTCATTTTCAATGGAAATATAATTTTTAAACTAAAAGAAAGATGAAATCCCTTACCGAGTCCGACGGTGCTCAAGAACTTGAGAAAATGAGAGAATTTTGAAGTCGCCGCGAGAAGGTCGAAAATGACATAAGAGGCAACTAGCTAACCCTTCCCTATTTATACCCGTCCGAGCATTAAATGCTCACTGGCCCCCAAAAGTGCATCTGCTAGCTTAGATTCGCGCCTTTTCTCGACACGCCTCACGAATATTCCAAAATTGCATAAAGAGATCGCTAACTAGAGAGCGGCAGATTAAGGTGTTTTGAATTACTGACGGATAAGTGTCATTCAAATTAAGGGCCTGATCGTAAATACTTGAGATCGGAAAATAATCAATGCAATAATAATAAAATGATAATTGATAAAATAAAATTTTTTATTTCCAAAAGATCTGATTACATTAAAGGCCTGATTACATCACTTGGGCGATCTCTAGAGATCTGATTACATTAAAGGTCGGATTACATCATAGTGGCAATCTACAGAGACCGGTGGAACATCCTATCTAAAAGGCCTATGTCAAAGCCTAGTCTCATGGCTGAGTCAAAAGATGTGTTTTACCAGGAGACCAGCTGTCGACATCGGGTAGATGTACACTCGATGGTGACTATGACTCTCATGAAGATGAGAGATGTCGCCATCGATGTTACCGCCAAACCGAAAGCCGTTTAACACCCAAAGTGAGAGGAGCCGATGAACGCCAAGGGGCGCCACCGTGTTAAGGGAATATTAGCGCCTTTCTCGCCAAATCGCTTTGCCGCTTGTATCGGCCGAACGATTCGAGGTCAATAAGATCGAGGTCCTCGATCCAGACGGTAAGTTAGTCCTGCTTCTCTCACGGCCATCAAATGCGCTTATCATAATTTCGCTCATCGATCATAAATTTTCACCGGGAATAAAGAGGTCCATCTGAAAGGGATCAAAAGCCACAATCATGGCTTAATCACGGAACAGCTAGAACAGGAAAGTAGAAAAAAAGGGGGAAATCGAATGAGGAGGGTTTTTCCTGTTAGGGGTATATATAGGGGAAGATCAGGCATTTATTACAGCGTAAACGGCTTGACGCCGAATCGAGGAAAATTAATGCTTTGACCGGATCGGACCTGATAAAGGGGAGGACCGAAATGATAGAGATCGAAAGAGGGGAGGCCGATATGAAAGATCGAAAAAGGAGCATGTTAAGAAGATCGGAAAAGAAGAGAGATCTAAGGCAAGGAGAATAAGACAAGTCCCAATAACGCCATCGTAATCGAGTCGAGGTAGTTAAAGCGCTGCATTTAGATCTCCACCGCACGCCCGAGAATCGCCCACAATGCCGACAAAGCGAGTATGTCATGACAGTCCAGACATCCCAATCTCCACCGTTGATCTCACTTGCAAGGATGAGCCCAGAGCCTTTGGATCAAAGAAGAAGACGACAAGGCCGGTGCCTTTTATTCTCAGCCCTTGGATCGCCCAGGTCAACAAAGTTTAGGACCGTCAGATTAGAAGGAGAAAAGGACAATTATTCTGAGAATGATCTCAGCCATTCATTTCAATTCTCTTTAACTCTCGAGCATCCGATCATGTCCTTCAAAATCTGCACTCTCCATCTCCTCAAGGAAAATCTCGACCTTCATGGAAAGCTCCTAGCTCCTATAAATACTGCATGAAAAATCATAGAGTGGGGACGAAAAAAATATATAAAAGAGGTGGTAACTATAGTGGAAGAACTCAAACTTAATTCACTACATTCGCTATTTTGAGATTTCATAAGAAAGACTTTTGAAACTAGTTTTCTAAAGTATTTTCTTGCAAGGGATTTGTGAATACCGAAACTCCATTTTCGTGCCGCTCATCATCCCGTGACACTCTCGCTTTCTAGCTTTGTTATCTTTATTTTCATCCCCGTTGTTCAAGCTCTATTTCATCCAAACTCGCTTATTATTTTGACTGACTGATTTTTAGCAAAGTACCCTTCATTTCATGGTGAACCTTAGTCATCCGCTATCACCGCAAATTCTATCATGTCTTGTGATTTTGTAGTTGGTTCAATAGATTCGGCCCCCACTGTAAGTGTTTATATCACGTTATCAAGTGCTCGCTTTATTTTACGATTTCCTTTGCTTTTATGTTTGTAATTTTCATTAAGTCTACATTGCGCTAAAAAGGTTATTCCTAGTTCATTTCTTTGTTAGTCACCCATTTTTATTATTCCTTGTTACCTCTAAATGCAAAAGTTCCACTTTAGTAGCATGTAAGTAGTTGGATAAATCAAGGTAATTGTATCTTAAGCGCTCTTTAAAGTATTGAAAGGTTTGGATAATAAGTCGGAAAATAGTAAAATCAATCGTTAGGCTAACATGTAAGACAATCGTAAGACGCCATAATGCTAATAAAACTAGATCTTAGATAAATAAATAGAATAGATCGGATATCAAAGAGATACTAGTTAGGTGACCACTCAGAGGTTAGTATTCCTTGTCAAGTCACAAGCACCAATGAGCCAAAAGAAGCTTTATCTGTGTCCCCAGATCTTTGAACACCAGAACCTTTAGTCTTAGGCTCTTATGATACGTGAAATTTTAAGAGATCGGAAAAGTCCTTAGCCGGCTCCCGTCCAAATATTTTAAAAGGAGATCGGAGGAGAGTTCTTATCCGGTTCTCAACCCAAATTTTAACAAATATTTAAAAAGAGATCGGAGGAGAATTCTTATCCGGTTCTCAACCCAAATTTTAACAAATATTTAAAAGGAGATCGGAGGGGAGCCCTTATCCGATTCTCAATCTAAATCTTTAATAAATATCTAAAAAGAGATCGAAGGAGAGTTCTTATCCAATTCTCAATCCAAAATTTTACAAATATTTAAAAAGGAGATCGGAGGAGAGTTCTTATCCGATTCTCAATCCAAAATTTTAACAAATATTTAAAAAAGAGATCGGAGGAGAGTTCTTATCCGATTCTCAATCCAAAATTTTAATAAATATTTAAAAAGAGATCGGAGGAGAGTTCTTATCCGATTCTCAATCTAAAATTTTAACAAATATTTAAAAAGAGATCGGAGGAGAGTTCTTATCCGATTCTCAATCCAAATTTTAACAAATATTTAAAAAAGAGATTGGAGGAGAGTTCTTATCCGATTCTCAATCCAAAATTTTAATTTTAATCTAAAAGGATTGAGGAGAGTTCTTATCCGATTCTCAAATTGAATCCTAACAAATATCCAAAATGACCCCCTCAAACAAAACTAATATACAACAGTAACTCACTAAGGTTGTCTCATTTACTTGTGTATCTGGGTGTTCCAAATTAGTGAAAAATCAAATATTCCTTTTGACGAAAGGATTAACATTTCCATTCAAACGCTCCTAACTATCAATTCTAATTTATAAAGAACGTGAAATTAAATCTGCTTACCCTTATTGAGGGACGAGGTGGGGTGCTTAACACCTTCCTCACCCGTTTACGGACCCCGAACCTAGAATCTCTGCATTGGAAGTGGTTTCATTTTAATTTGCCTTTTTCGAAATGGTTTCCTTTGATTTCCCTCAAAATCAAAGTGGCGACTCCTCACTCTTTCCACTTCGTGAGTGCTCGTCCAGCGCATCAAAACACCTTGCACAACAAAGTTGTTTCGTGGTTAAGGTTTTCCATCCGGATGGCTTCTACATTGAACCTAGATACATACTCCTAAGAGATTCTCCTTCTGCTTGTTGAATCTTCCTAAGGTCGATAATGCTTTCTAGGTGGGATGCAACTCAGAAATTTTTGCTGGATTGAGCTTGCCAGCTACTTAAAGTTCTCTATAGAACTGTCTAGGAGCCTTTGATACCACTTCTGGGCCAGTCCTGTTAGTGTTGTTAGAAAAATCCTGCACAAAATAAAATTATTAACATTTTGTAAAAACATCATTGTACTAATATTTGCTAAGTGGCTCCTGAGGTCAGAGGTCCCATCATATTTTTGTAGAGTTAGTCATCTAAATTTTGGCAAAAAAACTTCTAATAATATTCCTTCACTCAATGATGAACCATCTCCCATTCCATAATCATCATCGTGAAAATTCTTCTGGAACTTTTTGATTGCCCATGCAATTTTCAGGCTAAGAAAGCTTTGTTTAGAGTCTGATTCGTCATCATCGAAATACACTCTCTTGGCCTTACCCTTGCTATTTCCAGATTTCACCTCTTTGACTGGATTTCTAGATGGTATAGTCGTTATGAAAGGTGGAGGTGGTGGTATTACCACTTGTGTATCAGGGGTGTTACCCTTAATATTGTGCTTGTATTCTCTCTTCAATGATTCCAACATAACTTTCATTTCCTTGATTCTTCTGATTATAGAATCAAGATCGTAGAGGCTTCACCGCTAGGTTCCATGGGCTACCAAATTTGGTTATGCCTCTATTGCCATTGGCAGAGCATCCATGTCCCCTAAGATTTCTGAAGATGTCTTTTCGGAGTTTGAACCAGCGTCATCCGTGAAACTATTATAAATCAAATCAAAAAAATTTACAGAGAAAGTTCATGTGAGAAAGTGGAGGAAAAAATAGCTGGTGGTTTCTCCCCACAAACGGTGCCAACTGATGTTGTCGTGAATTTCCTGGATATTGGGTTTGACCGAATTAAGGGTCTCCTGAAATCAAAGAACAAGTGAGAGGCAGTGGTAGTTGGCAACCACTCTGACGCTCAAGTCAGTAATGGGATTATGAATCAATACTTAGTGTAATGAAAGTGAGTGTTTTGTTTGCATACATATTTCGTAGCTTTACCTTATTTATATAGTGATTGATTGGGATGAAATCTTGGCCGATCTTCGCCAATTCCTATTTAAGTTGTAACAATAATCATCCATAAATTATGCCGAGAATTTAGGCGTGATCACTAACGTGATCGATGGCATGATCTTCATCTAGTCCAAACTCAAAAAGTACTAATCTCTTCAACTTTTCTCGATCTCTCAAAATAGGTCTAAATGCTCAGAGATCTCCTCAAAACTCGATTCTTTAGGTGTCGAGTTTTGAGCTCGGATGGGCGAGCTCTAGCCAAGTAGATTAATTAGCCTTTTTTATCATTAATGGCAACTACTTCGAAGCTCAAGTCAGTAATAGGATTATGAATCGAGTACTCAAAGATAACGAAAGTGAGTGTTTTATTTGTATACCTATTTATGTAGTTTTACCTTATTTATATAGTGATTGATTGGGATGAAATCTTGATCAGATCTTCGCCCATTCCCTATTTTAGTTGTAATAGTAATCATCCTTAGATTATGCTGGGAATTTAAGTGTGATCAGTGGAGTGATCGATGGCTCAATCTTCGTCTGGTCTGAACTCAAAAAAAGTACTGATCTCTTTGATTTGCCCGATCTCTCAAAACAGGTCACAACGCTCTCAGAGATCTCCTCAAAATTTGGCTCTTTAAGTGTTGGGTTTTGAGCTCGGATGGGTGAGTTTAGCCGGGTCAGTTTATTAGCCTTTAATAATAATAATAATAATAATAATAATAATAATAATAATAATAATAATAATAATAATAGTTTGCATGGGCCTAGTTCTTTCCTTGGATGCCACGGCAGACGTTGGCTCTTCTTTGATGGGGAAAGACAAATGAAGCATAGATGTTTCTCAATGAAAGAGTATGAATGACAACGGGGCTAGATGGGTGCAGGAATTGCTCGCCTATCCCCATTGAAGGAATTTGGGACACCCATGAGAGCTAACCCAAATTCTTATAAAGTGATGCAACTATTTGGCCAAAAGATATAACTACATGAATAGATACAACTCTTCAGATAATAATTACACGCATGAAGTCATGCAACTGTTTGGCCAAATGGTGCCATAACTTATATATAGCCAAGTTTATTTGTCTTCATTAGTGATGTAAAAAAAAAAACACATAAACAAAAGTGTGAATTGTGTGCACTAAGTGATGACACATTAGCTTTTGTTATGGACATCCTTAAAAAAACTATCACTTGATTTATTTGTGGAGTAATGATTATTCTGCAAATGACATATCTAAACTGTGAATAAATCTATGTAGTTCATATTAAAATATGTAATTACATGGTTAACTAGTGAAATAAATATGGATCTTATGGTATTTTTATGAACATGGATTAGCATCCATGTAATTGAATCAGAGGTTGAATTTATGTTTTTCTTCACCCACCTCACAAGAGTTTGGAATCTGAGAGACAGCCATCACTGGGATTTTTCAGATTTATTTTTATTTTATTTTATTATTATATAATACTAATTTTTTTTTAAAAAATAAATTATAAGTGAGAAATACAAGTCTTAAACATAATCTTAATAATATATATTTCTATATTTTTTTAAATTATCATATTTAAATATATAAAATACGTAAAAATAAATTATTTTTTAATAAAATATATATAAAATATATATATATATATATATATATATATATATATATATATATATATATATATATATATATATATATATATATATATATATATGCAGAATGAATTATGAGATCTTGTACTTGTTCCGCATAATATTGGAATTCAAAAAAATTAATCGGGTTAAGGTGAGATGGGTTTGAGAACAATTGTTATCCCACTAAAGAGGGAAAAAAAAAATTATGAGTGGGGTCCGAGTACAGTGCTTGTTGGGTCTCATAAAAAGAAATTTGGCTCCTTACCTCAAAAATAAGTTCTTGGTGACTATTAAAATAATATTTATATTTTATTTAAAATATAAATAAAATAATTAAAATTTAAAATTAAAATTAGACGCGTCTGACACTAATTTTTTATAAGTTTTTAATTATTTTATTTTAACAAATTTTTATATTTTAGTTTTATTTTAATAAATCATTTAAATTTATTTATAAAAAAATAAATTAATTAATATTTAATTTAATTTATAAATTAAAAAATTACTTAAAAATAAATTAAAAATCATAAAATATCTTTATTTATAATTTATTTATTTATTTTAAAATTATATTTTAATTATATAA
Organism: Hevea brasiliensis; assembly: GCF_030052815.1. Lineage (NCBI taxonomy): Eukaryota > Viridiplantae > Streptophyta > Magnoliopsida > Malpighiales > Euphorbiaceae > Hevea > Hevea brasiliensis. The sequence continues at coordinate 9,226,736 of NC_079499.1, read as the reverse complement.
AAAAATTATATTATTTTAATAATTTTTTAAAATATGAATACTGTTCTCCTTTTAACAATTATCACATTTAATGATGCACTTTTTTTTATTATTTTAATAAATATAATTACTTTTAAATACTTTTTAAATAAACACTTAAATTATTTAAATAATTTTATTAAATAATTAATTATTATTTTTAAATTAATTTATAAATTAAAAAATAAATTTTAAATAAAAAATTAAAAAAATAAATAGTTAAATTAAATAAATAATAATTTCTTTAACTAAAATTTTTATCACTGAATTTAGAGTTTATTATAAAAATATTTTAAAAAATTAGAAAATTACTGTAAAATTTAAATTATTTGTAATAATAATGTGATGTGTTAAAAAAATCAATTGAGTTAATATTTTTATATTAAATTATATTATTCGTCAGATGATGATTGGGCCAACACATCAATCAATAACTATTAATTTGACCAGCGAACTTATTAGATGGGCAAATTTTTTTCTTTTTTCAGGAAATGAAGAGAAAAAAAAAATTTACTTATAATAAGAGTATTATTAAATAAATTTATATACATTAAAATTAATTATTTGATTGAATCATTTTTTGAAACACATTTTCTCATATTAACTTAATATATTTGAAATAATTATTAATATTTTTAATAAAATTATATTTTTTTTTATTAAAAAATTTTTTTTTTTAATTAACTACTTTAAAATTTTTATTTAAATTATCATCTTTGGTGATTGAATATTTTTAACGAGAATATTTATTTTGATAGCGATTTCATCCAATCAAATAATATCTAATTTAAATTTTGAAAAAAAAATCACATATATTTCATAGTATTGCATATTGCAATAAATAGTAGACCTAATCCAACTAATTTGAAATAGACATTAGAAAATGATTTCATGTGACATAACAATAGGAAAGCTAAAACCATGAAATTGATGTGGATGTAGACTTGGCCTTAGGGGGAGAAATAAGAAAAGTCATTGTTTTAATTGTATTTTTTAAACATCAATTTAATTAGATAAATATTTAATTAATAATAAATAAAATATAATACAAATATTATTTTCTCCATTTTTAGACGGCACTCTGTAGGATTTTTTGAAAAATCTTCGGAATCTCCAATAAATTTAAAATTTTAATAAATGATGCAAATGATATCAATTTTATAAGTTTCACTTAGTGATCCATAAATAAATAAATTTTGAAATGATAAATATCAATAAGTTACGGCACACTATATGACATATCTTGTTCGATTACACTGTAAATGAGTAAAGGGTGTTACATTTAGTGGTGTTAAATTAAATTAAAAAAATAATTTTTTATAATAAAAATATTATAATATACGATATTAATTATTATAATATTTTTATTAAAATAATATTTATATTTTATTTAAAATATGAAATAAAATAATTAAAAAAATTAAAACTAAGCTGGACACTACTATAAGCAGAGTCCAGCTTTTATTTTATATTTTAATTTTTTATTTAATTAAAATTTAATTTAATTTTAATTAAAAAATAATTTTTTATAATAAAAAATTATAATTTATAATATTAATTATTATAATGTTTTTATTAAAATAATATTTATATTTTATTTAAAATATAAATAAAATAATTAAAATTAAAACTTAGTAGCGTCCAATTTTTTTTAATTATTTATTTTAATAAATTTTTATATTTTAATTTTTATATAATAAAAATATTATAATATATAATATTAATTATTATAATATTATTTATTAAAATAATATTTTATATTTTATTTAAAATATAAACTAAAATAATTAAAAAAATTAAAATAAAAGCTGGATGCTACTATACTATAAATAACGTCCGCTTTAGCTTTAGTTTTAAAACTCGACGCTATTATTATAAATAGTGTCCGAACCCTCAAAACTCTATTATAATTAGCGTCCTGTTTTAATATCTTCCACCTTAGTATAATTTATCACATTTTAATAATTGTATTCAAACTCACCCTTTTTTTATATATTTTTTTTATTCTACCCCTTTGGTAAAAAACCCTATTCTATTCTAGAGGGGTTGTTTTGTTCATTTTTCCTTGTTTAAAACAAATTAAGTATGACAAAATTTATAAGAACTTGTTTTGTTCTCTTTAATTATTAATGTAAAAAGTTAACATAATGAAAAATTTTAAATTACAGATAAATTTAAGCATTTAAAAATCTTAAAATGTTAGAATATTATATTGTAGTTTAGATTGAAATTGCATTTGTGTCCTCTCTTACATTTCTCACATGTTAAAGTCCGCCACAGAAATAGGGAACGAAGCTAGAACCATGCAACAGTTTTCGATCCCATTTAACCAAAAGTCTGCCACTATATTAACTTCCTTGAACAAGACAAAACACCATTAAGAGCATGTTTTGAAACTTTCATGTTGCCCAGATAAGCAGAGGATCCCATGAAGCCATGTCGAATTAAAATACCCAAAGCAGCTATCAACCCAGAAGTGAGAGAGCATGCCTTACCCCATATAGGCCATAAAGATTCCTCTAGAGCTACCACAAGGATCCAAAGATGCCAAGTGAACATCAGCAAAACCCCATGGGCCACAAAGAGTAAGGAGAACAGGCACAAGAGAGAAGACAATTTATCACTGAGAGGGAACCGAAAGAGGGCAAATTATTAAATAAACTTGTGAATGTCCACCCTCACCATATAGGTTGTGAGTCCTATACTTTTAAATTTAAAAAATAATTAATTTTTTATGAGTGATAAATATATTATTTTTTAATGCACTAAATGTATCCAATAACTAGTCCCACAGAAGCAAAGGGATCAGTGTCAAAACCAATCAGCAAGGCTGCATCCCTTTCAGTTCGGCTTACAAAAAAATTAACTAGAGTCGAGTCCGGCTCGGAAAATGTAAGCCCAAGCTGCTTATCGACCTAGACTATTTGAAGGGCCCCTTCGTGGCGTTCTAGAGGTTGAGCCCAAGAATCTTCAAGCCCGTTTAGCTATTAAGTTCTCACAAGATTGGAACTGATGCACTTTATTCTTTCACATCTTTAATTTACACTTGGTTTCTTTTACTACGTTACTTATATATTTGTGGTTTAATTTCTTTAAATGTAATTTTCTGAATTTTTTCATATATAATATAATGTTATTGTAATATATTATTTTTTAATAACTAATTAAATTTAGTCATTTATTGTCATAATACTGAATTATCATGATTTTTATATGGTTTAGGATTTTTTTTTTTAGAAATTAGTTTAGAATTTCTTTAATTCTATTATCTATATGTATGTAAATAATTTAGGATTAAACCATCCTCTTGTTCTATTATTAATAATACACGTATTATGTTACTTTTATAAATAGTATTAGCAATGTGTATGTATTAGTTCCATCTCGTTATTCCTTCCCTCCCACATTATCAACTCTCTTTCAGGGGAGAGAGGACTTTTCCCTAGTTTTTTAACTTTTTTTTTTCTAAGCCTTGGCCTCTACCTTTGTCATCCATCGGCCTCCTCTGGGCTTTTTATCAGATAAGGGTAAGTTAAAAATAGAAATTACAAAAATGGGTGTGATATGAAAAATTTACTTAGATCAAAGTGAGAAAAATCAAAACTCCTAAAAACGCTAGTGTCAGTAGTGTTTTAATGCTCAAAACGCTATCATTGATAGCGTTTTGTGCAAATTAAAAAAAAAATAAAAAAAAAAAAAGCTGGACGCTACTATAAGTAGCGTCCAGCTAATATTTTAAATAAAATATAAATATTATTTTAATAAATAATATTATAATAATTAATATTATATATTATAATATTTTTATTATAAAAAATTATTTTTTAATTTAAAATTAAATTAAATTTTAATTAAATAAAAATATAAAATATTATTATAATAAAAAAAATTAAAAAAATTAAATGAAAATCTGGACGCTACTGTAAGTAGCGTCCAGTTTCTTATTTAATTTTAAATTATTTTATTTTTACATTTTAAATAAAAATATAAATATTATTTTAATAAATAATAGTATAATAATTAAAATCATATATTATAATTTTTTATTATAAAAAATTATTTTTCAATTTAAAATTAAATTAAAAAAATATAAAAAATTTGTAATGTAATTTAATTTTAATTTTTAATTTAATTTAATTTTTAATTGAAAAATAATTTTAATTTTTTATTTAATTAAAAATATTATTTTAATAAATAAAATCATAATATTTAATATTATACATTATAATATTTTTATTATTATAAAATATTATTTTTTAATTTAAAATTAAATTAAAATTTAATAAAATAAATAAAAAATAAATAAAAATTTAAGAAAAATTAGACGCTACTTATAGTAACGTCCAATTTTTCTTTTAATTTTTAATTATTTTATTTTATATTTTAAATAAAATATAAATATTATTTTAATAAATAAAATTATAATATTTAATAATATATATTATAATATTTTTATTATAAATATTATTTTTTAATTTAAAATTAAATTAAAATTTAATAAAATAAAAAATAAAAAAAATAAATAAAAAATTTAAAAAAAATTGGACGTTTTTTTATTTATTTTATTTTATATTTTAAATAAAATATAAATATTATTTTAATAAATAAAATTATAATATTTAATAATATATATTATAATATTTTTATTATAAATATTATTTTTTAATTTAAAATTAAATTAAAATTTAATAACATAAAAAATAAAAAAAAAATAAAAATTTAAGAAAAATTGGACCCAATTTTTCTTTTAATTTTTAATTATTTTATTTTATATTTTAAATAAAATATAAATATTATTTTAATAAATAAAATTATAATATTTAATAATATATATTATAATATTTTTATTATAAATATTATTTTTTAATTTAAAATTAAATTAAAATTTAATAAAATAAAAAAATAATTAAAAAATTTAAGAAAAATTGGACGCTACTATAAGTAGCGTCCAATTTTAATTTTAATTTTATTAAATTTTAATTTTATTAAATTTTAATTTAATTTTAAATTAAAAAATAATATTTATAATAAAAATATTATAATATATATTATTAAATATTATAATTTTATTTATTAAAATAATATTTATATTTTATTTAAAATATAAAATAAAATAATTAAAAATTAAAAAAAAAATTGGACGCTACTTATAGTAGCGTCCAATTTTTCTTAAACTTTTTATTTATTTTTTTTTATTTTTATGTTATTAAATTTTAATTTAATATTAAATTAAAAAATAATATTTATAATAAAAATATTATAATATATATTATTAAATATTATAATTTTATTTATTAAAATAATATTTATATTTTATTTAAAATATAAAATAAAATAATTAAATTAAAGAAAACTGACGCTACTATAAGTAGCCTCCAATTTTTCTTAAACTTTTTATTTATTTTTTATTTATTTTATTAAATTTTAATTTAATTTTAAATTAAAAAATAATATTTTATAATAATAAAAATATTATAATGTATAATATTAAATATTATGATTTTATTTATTAAAATAATATTTTTAATTAAATAAAAAATTAAAATTATTTTTCAATTAAAAATTAAATTAAATTAAAAATTAAAATTAAATTACATTACAAATTTTTTATATTTTTTTAATTTAATTTTAAATTGAAAAATAATTTTTTATAATAAAAATTTATAATATATTATTTTAATTATTATACTATTATTTATTAAAATAATATTTATATTTTTATTTAAAATGTAAAATAAAATAATTAAAAATTAATAAATCGACGCTACTTACAGTGAGCGCCCTGTTTTCATTTAATTTTTTTAATTATTTTATTATAATAATATTTTATATTTTAATTTAATTAAAATTTAATTTAATTTTAAATTAAAAATAATTTTTATAGTAAAAATATTATAATATATAATATTAATTATTATAATATTATTTATTAAAATAATATTTATATTTTATTTAAAATATTAGCTCGAAGATACTTATAGTAGCGTCCAGCTTTTTTTTTTTATTTTTTTTTTTAATTTGCACAAAACGCTATCAATGATAGCGTTTTGAGCATTAAAACGCTATTGATACTAGCATTTTTAGGAGTTTTGACTTTTTTCACTTTGATCTCGTAAATTTTTCATATCGCACCCATTTTTTGTAATTTCTATTTTTAACTTATCCTTATACGGTAAAAAGCCCGCCTCCTCTACACGACTGGAGCAGGGAGGATGTCTTCCCCTGTCTCAGAAGTGGATTTTCCCTCCCCCTTTCTAGCAAGGTAGTGAATAAATAATGAGAGCTTTTTTTTGTAGTAGATCCTAGGCAACTTGGGAGGTTATTTAGTTATGGTGTTGCATGTAGTAGTTTGGTTTGTACTAGGTTTGCATGCAGGATTGGCCTGCTCGGGATATATTTTAGTGGATGGGTGCTCGTGGTAGCCTTGGGAAGGCATCTCTAGGGTCACTCCACCGCCTTGCTTCATTTGGTCATGACCTTGGCGTGTTATAAGAGATTGAGACGCTTAATGAGCCCTACCTTTGAACTCTACCTGCCACCAAATGGTTCCGAGGTATTGCTTATTGGTTTTGGAAGTTGAGGTTCAATCACCGCTGAGAGCCTCTATGCCTTGATTGGTTTGTTTCATCAAGGCCGATTTCCTTCTTGTGATAGTGGAGATCGACGATGTTGTTTGATGGTTTCTCTTAGTCTTGCTTAGTTGAGTTAGCAAGTGGTGCTACTAAGAAGATAACTTCTCCTTCCTAGTAGCTAGGTGTTTTTTATGATGGGCCTAAGGCCCTAGTTTCCATAAAGCAATGCTTATGGGCCTTAATTCTTTTTGTGATTTCGATGTATTTGGGTTTATAATGTTAAAATGTAATTTGACCACTTAACCATGTAATTTTTAAGATGTAATGTCCTCGAATTTTAAATAATTATTTTATATGAGAATTAACAAAGTCAAGCTAGTATGGACATTATGATGTTGTTGTGATGTGGGCCTAAGGCCTTTGGATTTAAAAAGTATTGTTTGAGTTGCTTTGTAGGTTGGGTAGGTCCTATGTACAAAGAAATCTTCGAATTTTCACTTAAAATAGGATGTCCTTGACTCTTTAAATTCTTGTTTTGAGTTAATAATCGATAAATTCTATGCATACAATCATTTAGGTGATCAAAGTCAACCTTCTTCTCCATCCAATTGCCAGCAAGACTTCTCGTTAATCATGAACAGATATTAATTTTATTTATAATTTTAATATTATTATATGTTTATGTTTAAGGCATGCCCATGCATTCGCTTATAAATATATGTATATAGTTAATTACTGTACACCTTTTATTACATATTTATTTGATGAAATTATTGTGGATATCGCCTTAGGGTAATTTAGAGTTGTGTGCGTGTGCTCATGTGCATGTGGTGTGATTATGAACATGGATAGGACGGGTAGTCATACTGAGCTTGACTCTGGGACCTAACTTATATGTGGATAAGTCGAGGTGAGTTGATCTCACTGACCCAATCCTAGAGCTGATCTCAGCCACCGTGATTGGATTATTAAGAGAAAGTCTGGTTCGAGTTGATTGATGCATATATTTTGTATAGTCATTTAGGTATAATTTCATAGCTATTTCATTTTATTATTAGTCATTTTTAGCTAATTTCATTAGTTATTTAGTTAGTTTTTCATAATTGTCAATTTTGGATTAATTTGTATCTTTTACTTTGTTTTGTAGGAAAAATGGTGTTTTGAAGGATCAAGAGAAATTTTGCCATTGAGGAGTGACTTCTACAACCAAAAATGTCAAAAACAAGTTTTCAAGCTGAAATATGCATTGATCAAATTGTGCATAACTTGATAAGCTATGCAGATTTGCATAAGGAGAAAATCATCGCTCAGAACCAACTAAATGTGGCATAAGGAGATGATACTTTATGCATTATTCGCCTCCCTTATGCACCTTCACTGAATTGTGCATAGCCTATGCACCAAGTCACGCAGCTTGATAAGGAAATTAGTAGATCACCAATCAAGGTAAGAGAATCCATAACTTATACCACTTATGCACCCCATAAAGAGTTCATTAATGAGGTCAAGTAAGATTCCTCGTATAATTTCACCTAGAACATACCATTTTAGGGCTCCATGTCAGAAAAATGCTATAAATAGTCTCATTTTCCCATTTTTAAGGGAGGAGAAAAAGGAGCGGAAAGGAAAGGAGAGGAGAGGCAGAATTTAAGAGTCATTTTCACCTTTCCACACCATTTTCAACCAAGATTTGCGCATTTCTTTCTTTCCTTACATTTTTCCTACATTTCAGTGTTTAATTTCTTTTTTCTTAGCTAGATTAAAGCTTATTTTCATATAAACTCGTGCATTTTCTTGTAAACATTATGGATAGTGAGTAGTTTACTTTGATTCTAGAGTAAGGGTTGTAATATTTAAGATATTTTGTGGATTTTGGATTGGGTAATCCAACATTTTGTGGTCTTAATGAGTTTTATTCATTTTCCTCTTGTGTACTTAATGACATATGCTTGAAGTGTAGGATCCGTATTAAGTACGTTCTTAATCCATGGTTGAAGTGACCGAAAGGAGAGAAGGCCTTGTGATAGATAATCAAGGAATTGACTTAATTAACTTAGATCCAGAAATAGACTAAGGATTAAGAGGATTCATGATTAATTAAAGAACTTAATGGGTCTTAATTAATTCTAACTCACTAAAGTAGGATTAGTTTGATTGGCGCACTCTTTGTCTCACTCAAAGGGTATTCAAAGGATTTAAGAATTAATCTCCTTAAAACTCATAAGTTCTACAAAATTGATAATCAATTTAAAATCCCAAAATAGCTCGAATATGAAATCCCTAACTCCTAATCGCTTTTTATCATTGCTAATTTTCAATTGAATTTAATTGCTTGCCATTTTAAATCTTGCCATATTTAAACTTCTGTTTATTTCAATTTGATGCACTTTTAGCTTTAATTACAATACATTGATGAATAGAATATTAATTTTGCACATATAGATTTCCTACATTCTCAATACCCATCAATTCATTACTTTAATTTTAAAAATACTGCATTTAGTTTAACTTTTATATCAAAATTCAATCATTAACTCAACTCCTCGTGGGAACGAGTATCTTCTCATCAGTATTGAATTTGTAACGCACTGCACTTCGCGGTTGGGCCACATCATTGATTCTCTTACCGGGCGGTGTTGGGATTAAGAATGTTGTGATAGGATCAACTCCCATATGTATATATATATTGATTGATGACACACTGTGTGTGAGTGCTCCAAATTATCTTTTGTGCAGAATATTATTTGAATCTGTTTGAAATTATGTGTGAATGTTGCATTTATACATAGGAATGTATTAGGTTTAGATAGTTATAGAAATCTGTATTTAAAATCAATATCTTACTATATGAATCCTAATCGCTCGCCTCATGTTCAACTATTTTTCCTGCAAAGATGTGGACTCTTTTGTGGAATAATCTGTTTCCTTTCTCTCAAGTTTAACAAGCAGTAGCTATAGTTCGCCATTTTCGACTGGATTTACAATATAGAACTCTATATGTGCTTAGTAGCGCTCTAATCTTGATTGGGACTCAGAATAATTCTATTTCTTTGAAGTCAAAATATATTATATGGGTATGCTTGAAATGTCGTAGATAAGTATTTATTTGGATGAGAGGGAGCTAAGCTCCCATTTGATTATTTATTATTTGAGAGAATCTGTGATATGAGCGAGCTCGAAGCTCCCAAATTGGAGTTATTTTGTGGCTTGTCAGATTAGGAAGCAATACTCCTCGTTGAATAGTCCAATTTATGGTTAGGATCTTCTATCCGCTTGATTTCTGAATTTGCACTACAATTATGGCCCTGTGGTTTGGAGCTTCACTTATGTAGCCAGACTCAGATGCCGACTCCAAGCCCCAGTGTCGATCCAAAACTTAGAATTGAGTCGTGGATAAAGTTAATATCGAGCTTAGGCTCTGTGATTCACGTGGGAAAGTGAGTATCTACAGCTATCGCTGTATGGAGTGGAGTATAGGATCCTCGCTTCGTCCCTTCTTCTCAGAATTCCCTGTATTTCTAAATTTTGCATTATTTCTGAGGTGTAAGAGTGCCTTAGTTTAGTGTCTCAATTTTCACTGAGTACATGAAGTAGTGTAAACTAGGAGTTGGGCAGGCAGTATTTAGGCTCTCCATGGGGATACATACTCACTGCAGAAATATTGTATTCTCCTTATAAGCCGATATAGTATTAGCGGATGTGCAAAACATTCTAAGGTGCAACATAAGTAAGATGGAAGGTGAGTTATGACAGCATAGTTGCCTTCTAATTAGGGGTGAGAGTACTCAATCACTGGCAACTGCACAAAGGGATAGCCCAATAGAGGCAAATTTCATAGATCTGTGGAGGGCGAAGAGAAATGAGAGGTTGGGAAACCTAAATCCCAAGTTAGGATACCATGCGTAAAAATCCTATGTAATGTTCTCGGCGTTTATGCTCAGAAGCTGCATGATTACAAAGATCTGATATGAGAGATTATTATGTGTACAACCAATGCATCCCCTGGGCTGTGGGCTTCCTAAAGGTATTTGCATGTGATGGCCTTAATAACATGGTGTAGAGCAAGTGCCAAAACAAAGTAGTTTTATTTCTATAAAGCTGAGTTGAGAACTCCCTAATTAGGGGTTTGAAACCCTTGAGCTAAAACATTGAAGGTCATGGGAATTGGGTGTGGTAACTAGTAGTCGAGAACTGGTTGCCACTCCTAGTACATGAGCTAGAGTTTAGGCTTAGGAGTTATCATAAGACTAGAGATTTTAGTTTAATTACAAAGTAA